>NC_081409.1:202816448-203111448 GCF_030272615.1 Cryptomeria japonica
TTCTATAGATCCATCGACTCTTTCAAGTCTATTGGGATAGTCAAATGTACCTTGGGTTTTGGTGGTAGGGGGCGACGACTCTTCTGGGCTACTCGTCTATGGGCTCCAAGTCTATCTTGGGAAAAGCCGCCACCTCTACCATGGAACTCTCTCATGTCAAAATAATTAGGCAGCTCATTGAGGACAAACTCACAATATACTTTTCTCAAAAAATACAATGGCACCTCAAAATTATTACAAGGTGGTTCGTCAAAGACCATCCACCACCTCTGTCAAAAAAGAATCTTCATTTGCACATTGGTGCACCAATGTATGGGAAACCTCTTTGCATTAAGAGGTAACGACTCACCAGTTCTAGGATGAACAAAAAGGGCACATATTTGTTGTTTACAAATGTTTTTGTTTTTCACTCCCTCATATGATAACCCACTAGCATAATATTGATGCGACCTATCCCTATAGTTTCCCCATTTTGTAATTTGAGTGGAAACTGCAATGGCACCACTAGCTAATGTTTCTAGGCTAGTGTCAAGGGATTTATGATGCTCAAGCTCAAATATTTTTAATTTATTAACCAGTTTATTTATTTTAGTTATGTTTTGCCCTAACTGATTAAGAAATTGCTCTCGTGTATCAGGTGTATGGTAAAAAAGAGGAGCAGGAGGTGTATTATGTGGGTTTTGTTCAGGTTTTTGAGGAGGTACATCTGGTTGTTGTTTTGGATTTTCAAAATCTAGTTTGTGTAACAAAAAGTAAAAAATTAATCAAAATAAACGAATTTAAATTCAAAACGTAAAAAAAATTTGAACAAATGTGAAAGAAAAAAAAAAATCAAGCAAAACCAACCTTGATCCATGGCATTTGGGTGAGAAAAGAGGGAGCCCATGCATGGTTTAGTGAAAAAACCCAAATTATCAACTCACGGCTGCGTGAAAAATAAGACACAGTCAGCCACAAAAAAAAATTATTGACAAGTACCACATACCCGGTGCTTTAGGACTTAAAAATGCGTACGGGGTTCTAAGTCCTAAAGAAATGTGCACGCGGTCATTTTTCTAAAGGAACCGCGTATGCACTTTTGTCCCTTTAAGCTTAGGGACAACAAACCTTAGCGCATACGGGGTGATTTGAATTTTAAGTACTGCAAATGCGGTGCTGGTTTTTTCAAGTTTTTTTAGGTGTGTCTCCACTTTTTTGCACACCATCTTTGTGCACTTACTCGTTAAATATTTTTAGTTGTTTTGGTTGGTTCCTTTATAAAAGTCTAAAACAAGTTTGTTCTTTTACCCATATATATTTGTAACTTTAAATTAAATCTTTTACATGTTAGTCGAAAGAAAGCATAACATGAAAATGAAACGTGTCACCCAAGTCTGCTCAATCCGATCCAAAAAGAATCATGCAAGCCAAAAAAAATATCCACACGCTTTCCACATGTTGTCTTAACATCCTCGAACACACAAATAATCACCAAACTTAGTCTACATGATCCACACAAGTAATATCCACATGTTACTATTGATGAACACTATTCTACTTGAAAACCTTTCTACCGGATCCTCCAACTTACTTAAGAATCATGACCGAAGGCCACAAACCTGAAATAAGGCATATCACACATTCATAATGTTTCTAAGAGATCTACAACATAAAATATTCAACACAAATGATCTGACAACCAAAATACTATACATTTCCGAATGTCCTATTCTATCTCACCGGACCTCACTAGACCTCAATCAATTTTTCGGTATGAATGAATTATGAACTACAGATTGAATATCTGACTCTAGTTGCCATCAATGACAAGATCTAAACACCAATGCACTGTCTCTTGTCAATAATCTTCCCCTTAGGCATTGATGGCATAACTTAGTGGAAAATGTCTAAGTGTCGGACCAAAACCAAAATATATACACTGCAACTAAAAATTTGACTGCCAGACTCCAAAAATCAACCCTAGCAAGATAGACTCCCCCTAAGATCAACATTTTTTATTGCTATACACTCTCCCTTTGACATCAATGACAAAGGTAGGGTTCTGGAAACCAAAAAATCGAGCCAAAAATGTTATACACATAGTCCTTACATACACAAAAATTTGAAGATGTTTGCATAGGAATTATTCAATGTGTCCAAGTGATTGTCCCAACCCTTATTCAAGCTCTCCAAAACTGTTAAGACCACTGAAAAGATAGTCTTGGGATTTTGTTGTCTTTAGGTCTATAAAATCACTATTTTCCAAAGCATCTTGAGAATCCTTGAGAGTACTTAGCATAATATTTAACTTGGGAATGATGAGACTCCTAAGTTCCCCAACTCTACTAGTTATCCTCTCTTGATCATGGTTGAAACTTTTGATTTTCATGAGAGCTCAAGGAAACTGTCAAAGGATCAACTGACTGAGACATGCTTGCTCGTTGATCCTTATGCACCAAAGATGACTTCTCAATGCCCTAAGTGAACTTAGATAGTGATAAGCATGATTTGTACAAGTTGCCACCTTTGAACAATGCATCTTGCATACTCTTCACACAAGTACCTAATGTGCCTCTATCATTTGCAATCATCTTACTCAAAGTTCAAATCCTCTTAACATTAAACTCATTTTGAACCTTCTCCTTATCTAATTTCTCAAAGGAATCAAAATGTGTATCTATAGAAGATTAAAATTTTTAATTTACCAGATGGAGTGTCTGAAGTGTCCTTTTGAAATGAGGGCATAAACTTTTCCAAAATATCAGATGCTAGGGTCAACAACATTTTGTCTTCTGTGTGAGACTTCAAAAGATCTTCACTAGCTTTTTCTTGTGCAAATGATGCAAGTTGAAGCTTTTGAATTGGCGACAACGAGTCAAGGTTAATCGGTCCTTGCACAAATTCTGGATCATCCACTATCTGTTTTCCCTTCACTGCCTCTGCGGTGTCTCTTGCTCCAATCTTAACTTTAATCTTAACCTCCACCTTCTCCTTGTTTGCATTTTTCTTAGTATCTACTTCCTTCTCAAGAACCGAAGGGTTATCTACATCAACCAGAGGATTATCATCCTTGACCTTACCCTCATTTTCATTTTCTACATCCTTAACTCTAACTTTTTCTTGCACATTAACATCTACTTGAACTTCCAGAATAGAAGTATTATCATCCATTGTCTATTCATCTTCTGAATTATCCTATGATGGTATGTTCTGAGTTTTCAGATGAGTATCATCTTGTCCTTTTTTTGGATTAACTTCATACTGATTCTGTAACAAAATTTTTCTCAAAATGTTTTTTGTTTCCTTAATAACTTCATCAACTTTTCCAATCATTATTTTATTCACTCGGGTTTTACTCATGAACTCATGCTTAACTAACTTAAGTATTATTTCTATCTCCTCCTTAGAAATTATAGAGCATAAATTAACTAATACATATTCTTTCAATATCTCATCTTTATTTTTCGTTAGTCTCCTTGCATCCAAACTTTCATACAAGCTCTTGGGTATGACTGATAGTAGTTCAATTAGAGCTTTACTATATTCATTCATGTACTCTACAATTGCTTCTTATAAAGTTCTTTTGTCAAATTCGTCAAAATTTTCATACCATTTTGATAATGGCTTCATGTTACCATTCTTCACAACCTCAATAACAATATCATTCAAAGACATAAGAGGTTTAACTTCAAACTTACCTTTCTTTAATGCCTCATCAATTTTAGATGGTTTGGATTTCTGACCGAATGGTTTCTCTTTTGCAAATTTTATGGCTTTAGCAGCTTTATCCTACACCTCCTTTATAACTTCATCTAACTTGGTTTCTTCATCATCTACAGTCACAAATTTGATTGTCTTTCTCTTTTTATCACCACCACCGAATGACCTAACTAATGGTTTGGGCTTGCTTGTTGGCTTTGTAGGACCAGAGGAAAGAGTTGTGCTTTTGGTTTTCCTTGGCTTAGGCTTAGATGCCTATGGTTTAGTCTCATTCTCCACCTTAATAATTTACTCCTCAAAGAGGATACTCTCCTCTCTTGTTTTTCCGTCTGCTTCCTTTGTTATCCTCAGGCTCTCTGCAAGAGCCTCTACCTCCTTCCTCACCTTCTTTTGGATCACAGGCTTCATGAATTGCTGATGTAGTTTTAAGCTATTCTCTCTGCATGTTTTGAACCTCTCCTCATTAGGGCCTACTAGTTTACTCAATAGTTGTTGTGCATACAATCCCAAAATATGTTCTTCCACCTTATAACCCATAGGCATAAATCATACTGTTCGAGGCTCTATTGCTTCCGTCAAACACTGATCTATGTGTACCATAAAACAAATGGTGTCTTGACATTTCTCCATAATGGTCTTAGGGATTCTTTCCCTCTCATGCATCTCTTGTTGGAAATTCTTGAAATATCCCCATAAATTCTTATTACAAACCTTAGAGTCACCGAAATTGTATGTACTCTTGGATCTATACACCTACCGATCTATCAAATGGCCACTGCACTTGCCCAACTCTTCAAACCTCACTCATGAAGTAGAAGAATATGCATAGAATGAGGGTTCCATATTTGAATGAATGCTTCTTATTTTCCTTTATCTTCTTTATATTCTTAATAATATCACTCTGAAGCAACTCACAAAGATCGTATTTCTTGTTTTCTCTCATCATTTCATCTGCAACATATAAAATAGTATCAAAGATAGAATTTTATTTGCTAGAATAGTAAATCTTATATCAAATCACCATTGATGCAAACCTGATGTCATGTTCTAGGATGTCGTTAATTGTCATCACTTGTTTGCCAAATTTTGACCTAGTTACATTTGTCACAATATCATTCTTTATAGCCTTCAAATATGGAAGCTCTTTGGATGCATATAGACCTTCTATAGCTTGAATAATAGTATTCATGATCTTGTGGAGCTTGTCCCACCATATAAATTCATCATGCATTCTGCTCAATATGTATAGGATCCATTGGGGTTCATAGAACATTGAAAAAATTTAACAAACTTGAAATTTTGGTTTCAACATCGAACTCTTACTAGATAGATAATTGTTGTAAAGATTGAACATTTGTGATCTTCCCAATTCCTCAATGGGACAGTGTATGTAAACCCTTATGTCTTCAATATGCAAAACTCCATAGGGCACTGATGAAAATGCACTCTTAGGGTCATCTTCCATAGAAATGAATGGATGGTTTTTAAAATTTGGTTGTGCACGCTCAATGATTTCAACAACCAAAGGACTCATAGTACCAGATGCAACCATTTTAGAAATCTTAGATTTCAAACTTCAATTGAAAGGGGTTTCACCAATAAATACCTTTGTCAACGGATTTGCTTTTTTCTTTGGAAACTAGTTTAGCACTTGATCTCACTTGACAATATTCTCATAGAGCTATTAAAACACTATCACCTCTAATGCAAAGTGACAAATGAAGTGATTAAGTCAATTTTTATTCATGAAAAAACTAACTATTTATTTTAATAAATACACTTTTCCCTAATACTTCCGGATACTAATTTTACAAAAATCTTCTGTGAACCTTCAAATTTGCTCGAACTCTTCAGGAAATCCATCTATGACCATATAATACATCTCTACAACCTTCCGAAATTAGGAACAAATCTCAAACAAGGGGTTTTAAAAAAATTTCATGATTTCATCCCCGAAGGCCAAATGTCTTAGTTTAGTTACCGAATGTAGTTCCAACACCAGAATCAGGTGCAAACCCACTTCCTACCTCTGAATCACTCTTCTTAAACCAAGTATTCTTCATCTGATCTCTGATCTCTTCAACTTTTACTTTTCCCTTCTCATCTGCCTTCATATTCTTGTTCTTTCCTTCTATACCTCTCCTACTCACATTTCTTCTTCTGCAATACTTTGCAATGTGACTAGATTTATTGCAAGCATATAAAACAAAATTTCCTTGTATAGTCTAAAATTCATCTAATTTCTTCTTGATATGCACTGATTAGCAATATGTCAAAACATACCACATGCATAACATCTAATATTTCTCCTATTTTGAAAGTTTTTCACCATACTTATGACCATACTTATTGCATTTAAAGCATTGACCAGTAAAACATGGACCTTAATTGATCATCCTATTTCTCCATTGACTAACTATATGACCAAATTTATTGCAAACAAAACAATTACCTTTTATTGAATTATTATTTTGTTGTGATGATTTAGAGCTTTCACCTTTTTGAAATTGAAGACCTTGAGTATCATTATAATTCTTCTAACTTGCAAGCATCTCATCAAGCTTTGCTGAGGTGATTCAAAACTTCTCCTTGTACTCATTTGCAACATCAAGATCATATCTAAGAATAATGATTTTCCTTTCAAGATATTCCTCTTGTTGTCTATAATCTTGCATGTGAAGCTTCAATTGTTCATTCTCATTCTCAAGTCTACAACATTCATCAGATTTGTCTTTCAAGGACTGGGCAAGCTTCTCTTGATTATTCTTCCTTTCCTCAATCTCCTTTGTCAATCTCATCACAATAGCTTCCATCTCATTCTTTTGGATTGTATTAGCTCTAGAAATTCTCTCACACTCTTCTATCTTTTCCTTTAGGGCTTCTTCATCAATGCTTTGACTTTCTTTCTCCTTCATCTTATTAACAAGTTCCTTTCTCTTTTCCCTTTACTTGTTCAACTAATATTTTAATGATTCAATGAAGTTCTTAGCATCCCTAAGGCTTTCTTTCACTTGTCAAACCTAATCTTTTTATTGATCAGGATCTT
Source organism: Cryptomeria japonica (assembly GCF_030272615.1). Taxonomy (NCBI): domain Eukaryota; kingdom Viridiplantae; phylum Streptophyta; class Pinopsida; order Cupressales; family Cupressaceae; genus Cryptomeria; species Cryptomeria japonica. Next base: position 202,823,194 of record NC_081409.1, read on the forward strand.
CAAGTGCAACAAGAAGTTATTGTCTAAGACTATCGGAATCCATTGATTCATTTTCTGATGTAGAGTGGTTAGGCTCTCCTACTAGGTTTGCTTACTCTTGATGTCTCCTTAGGCTATATATTAAACCATCCAAGGGTTCCACCCTTTTCAACCTTACAAAGGTTGTAGGGCACACCCTTATTGACCTTCCCAAGGTCCTTAGACTAAGGTCACCACTTCTTGTTTTGTGAGTGTCCCACACTCCCTATTAGAGACCTTCCTCCTCAACACCTTAACCAAGAGCCAACCCCCTCTACAATAGGATCTTCACTCACACAAGAAAAAAACACTTAGGGATGATTTTATTTAGTTTTCCAACCCTATCCCTTCATTTAGGACTTTTGTGTTTACCGGTTCCAAGCTTGAGGGTCGATCTGCTCTTTTAAACCTACTAAGAGACCTAGTTCAATTAGCCCTACCTGCGAGGTATTTTGCAATTATCTGTCAAAAGTCCTGAACACCCCTATGAAATCTTTGTCTTTTCAGATATGCTTTTGGAAGATTCATACAATATCTCAAAATTGGATATGGGTTTGGTCTCTAACCATCCTAACCCTTTTTAGGCCCAATTCCTCCTTTTAAGCCTACAAAATAGGGATTTGCTTGAAAGTCTTCACCAGTCTGATTGTTCAAGGGTTCTAATGACTTTTTCAGGTCTATAAATCCATGAGGATGTCCAATCCAACCTTGCATCAATTCCATCCAATAGATTTACCCTACTAGGGCCTGTTGTCCATGATCCCCATTGCTTGCCAACTCAATGTGGCAAGCCTAGGGTATGGTGGAAAATCTGGAATTTAGCTTCCCTTGTCTTAAAACTAAAATGAAAACATAATTTACAAGGCCACCTAATATTCGATAAGGCTTCAATATGGAGTTCCTCCATGGAATGCTAGGGATGGGCCATAGAGTCCACAAAACCCTGGTTTTTAGGTCTTTAGGACCCGCCTGCAAAAAATGGCAAAACTTGCAATCTAAAACACTTCAAAACATTAGACCACCATCAAATGGAAGATATGTCTCTTCTCTAATAGGTCATGCCTTGGTGTGGTTTTGGAAGTCCGTACAGACCGTACAAAACCAATTAAACTCAATTATACTCGCTGGAAACATAAAATTTGAAAAGGCTAAACTTTCTCTTCTTGTTTAAATTATTCAACCGACCATTCTCATCTTTTTTTCCCAAGCCTTATATCAGAATTGAGTTGGTTACAAATGCCTACAACTGAAAAAGACAACCAACTAGTTGTTGTTGTGCGAAAGTGCAAATGTTGCAAAGTTGCTATGAGCAAGTTTTGCAACTTTTTACAACTTTTTACAAAAGTGAGCAACTTTGCTCAAATCCAATCTAGGTCACTTCCTAATGATCCAAATGACCTTATAAACCTCTAAACAACATCAAAACCACCTATTCTAATTCAATAGCATTTTTTTCTACCAAGTTCTCTATTTCCCACCCTTAAGAGCCCATATGCCAAAATTGGCCAATCAGTGACTCCTAGGGTCCTTACAAACATTTGAGCACTTATTAAAAGGCCTATTGACCTTATTACAAACCAAAAAAACATGATTCCAATCTCCTAGAATTAACACAACAAAATTGCCTTTGTGCCCCTGCACCATGCTTCGAGGGTAAGAAGAACTCAAGTCTCTTGAGTGGATAAGGCTTGGAAAGTGGTACCATGTTGTAATATATCTCTTTTTGTCATCCATGTAGCCTCTGACTCTGGTAGCCCTGTCCATTTGATTAGATAGTCTTTTTAGACTCCTCTTCGATTCTTTTTCACAACCTTAGAATCCAAAATGCATTCCAATGTGATCGGTTGGCTTGGAGGTAAATCTTGTAACCAGTCTACATCTTCAATAACAATAGTCTCTTCTTGATTTGTAGTTCTCTGACACCCTTTATATGGATACAAATCACATACATTGAAGATTGGGGATATGCCCAAGTTTGGAGGTAACTCTAACTCATAGGCATTGTTGCCAAACTTATGCATTACCCTAAGAGGTCCAATCTTCTTCATGCATACCTTACTAGGTTGTCCCTTGGGTAGTCTCTCCTTCCTCAAGTAGGCCAACACTAGATCACCAACCTTATAGTGTACTTCTCTTCTCTTTTTATCTGCTAGAGCCTTGTACTTCTCATTGTGTTGTAGCAATGTCTTCTTGACCTGCTCATGTATCTCTTTTACATTCTTTGCAAATTTTTCCCCTTTTGCACTTCTATGGTCCATAGAATTGAGATCTTTAAGCTCTAAGATTCCCCTAGGATGACATCCATATACTATCTAAAAGGGACTCTGACCTGTGCTTCTATTAACAAAGTCATTGTATGCATACTCTGCTTGACCCAATACTAGATCCCAAGCTTGTCCATGCTGTTTGGTGAGACATCTCAACAAGTTTCCTAAGGATCTATTAACGACTTCAGTTTGATCATCTGATTATGGATGGTATGCTGATGAAAAGGAAAGTTTTGTGCCTAGTTTCTTCCATAAGGTTCGTCAAAAGTGACTTACAAACTTAGTGTCTCTGTCACTCACAATGATAAGCGGTAATCCATGAATCCTCATAAACTCTTTGAAGAATAACCCTTCTATGTAGGAGGCATCATTAGTATATTTGAAAGGCACAAAGTGTATCATCTTGCTGAATTTGTCCACTATGACAAAAACACTGTCATACCCTCTTGGAGTCCTAGGCAAGCCAAGAACAAAGTCCATGCTCAAATATTCCCAAGGTCTGGTTGGTATGGGCAATGGCTGATATAAACCTGTATTGTTGGAGGTTCCTTTAGCTCTTTGACATATAGGGCATTGCTCCACAAACCTTCTAACATTTGACTAAAGTTTAGGCCAATGATAGAGCCATCCAACCTACTTTAAGGTCTTGTCAAGACCAAAATGTCCTCCTAAGCTGCCTTGATGCTTCTCCTTGATGATGTTGTCTCTCATAGAGCACTGTGGTATGCAAAGTAAGTATCCTTTAAAAAATGGCCTTCTTGTAACATAAAATCAGAATATGTAACATGACTAATATTAGCAAACTTGGTGCAAACATCATATGCTTCACCAAAATCCTTGTCACCTTGGTATAGGTCTTTGAGATCACTTAACGCCACACTTTGGATATGCACTTCTTGGATGGTAAGACCTTTTCTACTCAAGGCATCTGCTACCTTATTGGTGACTCCTTTATTGTGTTTGATGGAAAAAGTATAGGCTTGCAAGTGCTCAACCCATTTGAGGTGTCTTTGGTGCAACTTCTCCTGTCCATTCAAGAAGCTAAGTGCATGGTTATCAGTATAGACGATGAATTCCTTAGGGAGAAGATAATGCCATCATTTCTTAAGTGTTTGTACCATGGCATACAACTCTAGGTCATAGGTAGAATACTTTTGTTATGCCTCATTGAATTTCTCAGAGAAGAATGCTACCGGATGACCCTCTTGGCTCAAAACTACTCCTATTGCCAAATTGCTAGCATCACACTCTACAGTAAAGAGATGATTGAAATTAGGGAGCCTAAGATAAGGTAGTTCTACTACTTTTGGTTGCAACAACTCAAACCCCTTGTCTGCTGCACTAGTCCATTTAAATTGACATTTCATTCCACCTTTGATGATGTTCAATATAGGTGCACACACATGGCTAAACCCTCTAATAAAATTCCTATAGAAAGAAGCTAATCCATGAAAACTTCTCACATCTCCTATTGACTTAGGAGTAGGCCAATTAACTATTGCATCTACCTTGTTTGGATCCATCTTGAAACAACCTTGAGAAACTACAAAACCAAGATATACTAATTTGGTTTTGAAGAACTTACACTTTTCTAAGTTGATCATCAACTTTTATTGATGTAGCTTCCTCAAGACCTGATCCAAATGTCTGATATGCTCCTCCCTTAACCTACTAAAAATAATAATGTCAACAAGATAAACAATTACAAATTTACCAATAAACTCTGCAAGCACTTCATTCATGAGTCTCATGAAGGTGCTAGGTGCATTTTTGAGCCCAAAGGGAATCACCAACCATTCATAGAGCCCCTCATTGTTCTTAAAGGTTATTTTCCACTCATCTCTAGGTCTGATCCTTATTTGATCATAACTTGATTTAAAATCCATATTTGAAAAGTAACAAGCTCCTCCTAGGTAGTCCATTAGGTCATCAATTCTTGGCATTGGAAATCGGTATCTGATTGTAATCTTGTTGATGGCTCTTGAGTCAGTGCACATTCTCCATTTTCCATCTTTCTTAGGTAAAAAAATAGTAGGTACTGCACATGGGCTTAAACTCTTCTTTATCAATCCCTTATCTAGCAACTACTACACTTGTTTTGCTATTTCCTCATTTTGAGTAGGTGTCATTTTGTAAAAAGCTTTGTTTGGAAAGGTAGCTCCAGGTATGAGGTCTATTTGATGGTTCACATCTCTATATGTGGGTAAAGAATCTAGTTCAACTTGAGTTTTTCTACCATCTCAACTGCTACAATATTCTCAATAGACCCTGAATCCACTATGACCTTACAAATCCTATCATAGGATCTGCATGTGGTTTTAAAAACTGTCTTTCTTTCAGGTAGGTTCTTTGGAATACGGTACCTTCTGTTGGCATATGTGCAGAGTATGTTGACATGATGATATTGTGTTGTCATTGATGTCAATATGCTTAAGAGTGAACCGGTATATCCGGTAATATGCTAAAGAGTAAACTGGTTTATTGAAGTTTAGCAACTGGCAAAGTGAACCGGTATGCTGTTGAGAACCGATATATGTGAAACAATGAACCGGCATGTTTGTTCAAGTGAACCGGTATATTGAAAGGTGAACTGATATATGGAATGTTTTCTATCAAGGTTTAATATGGTATGACTATTGGTTGGTAGTCCTAGCCTCAAGGTTTCCGGTTGAAGTGTTTCGAGCCTGTGTTATTCAACCGATGGCATTGTGTGATGAGCTAGCATTGTAATGGAGATCATATTGTGTTGCTATTTTAGCCTCGTGCACGTGAAGGATCTTGCATGAAGGAGATTGATCCTATCTACCTCGAGAATATGCAAAGCCTCTGCAAACAGTGGAGAACGCGTGATGGGTTATCGCCTCCATGAAGCGGTGAAGAACGAATGATGGAGAATGTCTTCAGATTTTTTCAAGACCATTGTATTCAAAGGCAATGTGTTCAATGGTCAAGATTGAACCGACTTAATTTCTCAACCTAAATGTTTAGGGTTTAGGGTTTGTGTTACCGACCTATTTGTTTCCTATAAGGTCAATGTTGTGTTTCATGTTGAAGTTGTTGGAAAATGTTATGTGTGTATCTAAGTCCAAAGATACGTGATTCTTGCTAGACCAGATAAGAGGGTTGATACCTGCAGAGTGTGTATGTAGAAGAAAGGAACTAAAGCGGATCTGCATTGGCATTGAGTGCTATTACTAGATCATTGTAATACCTGTTGATCTCTAACCACTTCAACAGTTGGAAAATCCCTTAACATGGTAGCTTTAACCAGCTTGTTGTAAATCCTTTAACAGGGTGACTCAAAGCCATTGAGTTCATAAAATCCTCTAACAAGGTAACCTCTAACAGGGTTTAACCCTTAACTGGGTGATCCCTAATAGGATCGGTTCCTAACATAACTTGTTGTAATAATATTTAATTGAACTAGGCTCCTAACAGAGCGGACTTCTAAAGAGTTCAAGAACAACTTGTGGGTATTCATCCCCACTGTGGTTTTTTCCAGTTGGGTTTCCACGTGAAAAATATGTGTGTCATATGTGATGTCTTTTTCATGTGATTCTTTGTTGTTTTCTGTCAAGCAGTGAATCATGTTGATCTAGCATGTTATTATATTTCTGATGATAGATTACTTTTTTATGCACAAGGATAATGTGGGAATGAGGATGTAGGTTGTATGGAAAGATAAGTGTTTCCGGTTTATATCTTTCACAGCCTCATTGTGCTTAACTGGTAGTAATCTGGTTCTGACCGGTATTAGTGATTGCTAGTTAAGTTCACTGTTTGCAGTCAAGCCAGTTCAGGAAAATTTTTTGTGCCTGTACTGATTCACCCCCCTCTCTGTACCAGTTTGGTACTCACTGTTCATCATTAAGTTATCAATTGGTATTAGAGCGTCCTTTAGGTCCTCTATGTTGTAAGCTTAACCGCTTGAGGGAAAGATCCTATTGTAATGATGAAGAGGGAAGGTCCAAAGTTCAACAAAGATGATTTCAAAATATGGAAGGATAGAATGAAGATATACATCAGAATCATGGGTACTCAATACTGGAGCTATGTTGAGAATGCTTATGTTATTCCTACTGGTACTCTCACCGGTGACCAAAAGAGAGAGATCCAGGAAAATGGGCAAGTCATGGAAGCCCTAATCAATAGCTTATCTGACATTGAGTTTATTGATGTCCAAGATAAAGAAAATCCCAAAGAAGTATGGGATAATCTTGAGAATATCTATGGCGGTGATGAGCATGTAAAACAAGACAAGGAAGAAAGCCTTAGGGGAAAGTTTGAAGACATGCGGATGGTTGAAGGAGAGACCATTCAACAATATGGAATAAGAATCAAAACTATTGTTGGAGATATCAAGAGTGCAGGAGGCAAAATTGATGATTCTAGTGTTGTTAGCAAAGTCTTGAGATCCTTATTACCGGTCTATGCAATAAGGGTTGCTGCTATTCAGGAGTTGAGGTCAATAGAAAAGACTAAGGTATCCCTAGACTCCATCATTGCAAAGTTGATAGCCTATGAGCTAAATTGTTTTGATGGCAGTATTTAGAAGACTGAATCATCTTTTAGAGCATCTGCTACACCATCTAGAAAAGGAAAAGAAGCAAGCACCAACGGTGAACCAAGACAAAGCAGAGAAATGGATGATGAGGAGATCCTGATAGAATTTGAAGCTCTGCTTACCAAGAGACTTCCTAAGGGAACCGGTAAATACAAAGGTAAGCTCCCTTTGAAATGCGTTTCTTGTAACCAGATAGGACACATTGCTATAAACTCTCTTAATGGTGATAACAAGGACAAACCGGAAATGTTCAAGAAGTTCAAAGGAGGAAACCAGAGAAACTGTTTTGTAGTAGTTGATGAAGGTGTCACAGATGAGGAATTTGAAGATGAAGAAAATGAAGATATTGTGTTTGTTGCAGTCAAAGAAGATATGTTAGATAAGAAGGCTCTTGTCTCCTGCTTTGATAATTCTAATGACAACGGTTGTTCTCACCATATGACTGGTGACCGGAGCAAGTTTATATCTCTGGAAGAGTATGATGGTGGTCTGGTTCATTTTGGCAATGATGCACCATGTATGGTCAAAGGTAGAGGGCCCATCTCTCTGAATGGAAGGAGCGGTGCTGATAATGTGTATTGGGTGGAAGGTCTCAGACACAACCTATTGAGTGTTGCCCAGCTAAATGATAGTGGACTCACTCTAGAATTCAAAAATGGAGTGTGCAAAATCAAAGGAAAGAATAGTGAACTGATGGCCACTGGTATGGACACCAAAGGTAACCTATTTCAGCTGAATGCTAATATAAGTACATGTCTTATGGCTAAATTTGATGATAGCTGGATATGGCATAGGAGACTCTACCATGTAAACTTTGATAACATAGTGAAGGCCAGTAAGATTAAGGCAGTTAGAGGACTACCGATGCTGAGCAAACTGGAAAATCCTCTGTGCACAGAGTGTCAACTGGGGAAACTATCTTCCTCAACCTTCAAAGGTAAATATTTCACTGTAGACAATTTACTTGAACTTGTGCATATTGATTTGTGTGGTCCTGTGAAAACTAGGAGTGTGCAGGGAGATAGGTATTTTATGATTATTACAGATGATTGCTCAAGAATGATGTGGGTCACATTCTTGAAGGATAAGTCTAAAGCCTTTGGAAAGTTCAAAGCTTTCAGAGCACTGGTAGAAAAGGAAAGCGGTAGAAGAATCAAATGCCTAAGAACTGATCAAGGAGGGGAATTCACTTCCGGTGAATTCAACAATATTGTGAAGAGAATGGTATCAAGAGGCAACTATCTACCCCCTAGAATCCACTTCAGAATGGATTAGCATAAAGAAACAACTGGACTGTGGTTGAAGTGGCTAGAACTATGTTGATCCAAGAAAATGTTGCTCAAACCTTTTGGAGAGAAGCGATGAGCACTGCAGTCTACACAATGAACCGGGTACTCATCAAGAAAGGAAAGGATAAGACTCCTTATGAGTACTGGACCGGTAAGACACTAGTGGGAACCTACTTTAGAGTATTTGGTAGCAAATGTTATATCAAGAGAAGTGAAGATCCAAGTAAGTTCAATGCAAAATGTGATAAGGGAATATTCCTAGGATACTCCACCAAGAGTAAATCTCTCAAATATTTCAATAGTAGGACTTAGAGAATCGTTGAAAGCATCAATGTTAGGATTGATGAAAACTCTAAGAAACCTAAGGAAACTGGCAGTGAGCATGTAGAAGATGAACCGGTAGTAACCTTATGGGAATCAGTTGCAAATCTGCCCAGTACCAGTAACTTTGCTCCTACATCGATAGATGCTGATGTTGATGAAGATGAGGATGAAGAAGAAAAGCAAGAGGAATCTATTAAGAATATACCTAGGTATGTCAAACTTAATCATGATCCAAAGCAGATCATAGGAGACAAAGATGCCAGAATTCTTACAAGAAGAAAGGTCAAAGAAATCTCATGTATGATCTCTGAATTTGAGCCTAAATCATTCAAAGAGGCAGGTAAAGATGAAGACTGGATCAAGGCAATGGAAGAAGAACTTGACCAGATAGAGAAGAATGGTACATGGTCTTTGGTACCCAGACCGGAGCATAAAAATGTCATTGGAACTAAATGGGTCTTCGAAAATAAGTTGAATGAGGATGGCATAGTGGTAAGGAACAAAGCCAGACTAGTGTGTAAAGGATATGCCCAAGAAGAAGGAGAAGACTATGGAGAAACCTTTTCTCCAGTAGCAATATTGGAAGGAGTTCATATTCTTTTTGCATATGCAGCTTTTAAAGGATTCAAGGTATACCAAATGGATGTAAAATTTGCATTCCTAAATGGAATACTTGAAGAGGAGGTGTATATAGGGCAACCAGATGGGTTTGCCCTATCAGAAGGCAGTGACATGGTGTATAGGCTACATAAAGCCTTTTATGGACTGAAGCAGGCACCTAGGGCATGGTATGAATGCTTGCACTCCCATCTTGTAAAGATTAGATTTGAAAAAACAAGTGAAGATAGTAATATCTACTTGAAATCAGAAGGAAATCAAATTTTGATCTGTGAAGTATTTGTTGATGACATAATCTTTGGTGGAGATGACAAGATGAGTCATGACTTTGCAGATGACATGAAAAAGGAGTTTGAGATGTCACTCATAGGGGAGATTAAGTTCTTCATTTGACTGCAGATTCAGCAAATGAAAGATGGAATCTTTATTACTCAGTCCAAGTATGTCAAAGAGGTGTTGAAGACCTTTGGCATGGAAGATAGCAAACCGGTTGGTACACCAATGGTGACCGGTTGCAAACTATCAAAAGAGGATGACTCAACATTGGTAAATGAGAAGGATTACCGATCAATGATTGGTAAGTTGCATTATGTAGTGCATAGCAGACCGGACATTGCACATGTAGTGGGGATTACCGCTCGGTTCCAGAAAAGCCCAAGAGAATCCCACTTGGTAGCAGTCAAGCAAATTCTTAGATATCTAAAGGGAACAATTGAATATGGATTATGGTATCCATACAATAATGATTTCAACCTGAAAGTGTTCACAAATGCTGACTGGGATGGCAATGTGGATGAACAGAAGAGCACAATTGGTGGTGCATTCTTTCTCGGTGGTAGACTAGTCTCATGGATGAGTAAGAAGTAGAGTTGTATCTCCCAGTCTATAGCAGAAGTGGAGTATGTTGCAACTTTTATGAACTGCACCCAGACTATTTGGATGAAGCATGTGTTGAATGGCTTCAAAGTTCCTGTATCTGAACTGGTAAGTATATTTTGTGACAATACAAGTGCAATTAAAATTTCCAAGAATCCAGTTTTACATGCTAGAACCAAGCACTTTGAACTCAAGTATCATTTCTTGAGGGAAAAGGTTCAGAAAAAAGAGGTAGTATTGGAACATGTTTCCAGTAAGGAGTAGTTAGTAGACATATTCACCAAGCCTCTATCAAAGGCTACTTTTACCTATCTGAGAGGTGAATTAGGGGTGCTGCCCCTTCAAGAGGTAAACTAAAGCTTAGTGCTCCACATCAGTTAGTTCATACTTTGCTATATCTTTTTAGGATTGATGTGTTGAAGGATGCTACTCCTCAGGGGGAGCAACATAGTGGAATAGGGAAACTTATGCCTCCACTTTGGCATTGTTGTCAAAGGGGGAGAAGATGTGAAGCGAAGAAGATATCTGCAGTATTAAGGAGAAGATGTGATGCAGAAAGAGAGATATCTTTGTATATTGCCATCAATGCCAAAGGGGGAGATTGTTGGCATATGTGGAGAGTATGTTGACATGATGATATTGTGTTGTCATTGATGTCAATATGCTAAAGAGTGAACTGGTATATCCGGTAATATGCTGAAGAGTAAACCGGTTTATTGAAGTTTAGCAACTAGCAAAGTGAACTGGTATGCTGTTGAGAACCAGTATATGTGAAATAGTGAACTGGTATGTTTGTTCAAGTGAATCGGTATATTGAAAGGTGAACCAGTATATGGAATGTTTTCTATCAAGGTTTAATATGGTATGACTACCGGTTGGTAGTCCCATCCTTAGGGTTTCTGGTTGAAGTGTTTCGAGCCTGTGGTATTCAACCAATGGCATTGTGTGATGAGCTAGCATGTTAATGGAGATCAGATCATGTTGCCATGTCAGCCTCATGCGCGTGAAGGATCTTTCATGAAGGAGATTGATCCTATCTACCTTGAAAATGTTCGAAGCCTCTACAAACGATGGAGAACACGTGATGGGTTATCACCTCCATGAAGCAGTGAAGAACGAACGATGGAGAATATCTTGAGATCTGTTCAAGACCGTTGTATTCAAAGGCAATGTGTTCAATGGTCAGGATTGAACTAACTGAATTGCTCAACCTAAATGTTTAGGGTTTAGGGTTTGTGTTACCGACCTATCTGTTTCCTATAAGGTCGATGTTGTGTTTCATGTTGAAGTTTTTGTCCAATGTTGTGTGTGTATCTAAGTGCAAAGATACATGATTCTTGCCAGACCAGATAAGAGGGTTGATACTTGCAGAGTGTGTATGTAGAAGAAAGGAACTAATGCGGATATACATTGGCATTGAGTGCTATTACTAGATCATTGTAATACCTATTGATCTCTAACCACTTCAACATTTGGAAAATCCCTTAATAAGGTAGCTTTAACCAGCTTGTTGTAAATCATTTAATAGGGTGACTCAAAGCCATTGAGTTCATAAAATCCTCTAACAAGGTAACCTCTAATAGGGTTTAACCCTTAACTGGGTATTCTAGCCATCCCTTAACAGGGTAATCCCTAATAGGATCGGTTCCTAATAGAACCTATTGTAATAGTCTTTAACCAGACTAGGCTCCTAACAGAGTGGACTTCTAAAGAGTTCAAGAAAAGCTTGTGAGTATTCATCCCCACCGTGGTTTTTCCTTGTTGGGTTTCCACGTGAAAAATATGTGTGTCATATGTGATGTCTTTTTCATGTGATGCTTTGTTGTTTTCTGTCAAACGGTGAATCATGTTGATCTAGCATGTTATTATATTTCTAATGATAGATTACCTATTTATGCACATGGATAATGTGGGAATGAGGGTGTAGGTTGTATGGAAAGATAAGTGTTTTCGGTTTATATCTTTCATAGTCTCATTGTGCTTAACTGGTAGTAATCTGATCGGTGTTAGTGATTGCCAGTTAAGTTCACTGTTTGTTGTCAAACTAGTTCATGAAATGTTTTTGTGCCTGTATTGATTCACCTCCCCCTCTCAGTACCGATTTGGTACTCACTGTTCATCATTAAGTTATCACCTTCAACAAGGTTCTTCTTAGCATCATATTCTCTCCATCTAAGACTGGTCCATCTTTGCTGATTGGTGAGGTAACACTCTGACTGTCTTCCTCCTGCACCAGTTGAGTTCTTTTTTCATCCATTATTTCTTCCTCTAGAGTTGCCTCTAAAATGACTACTCTTTCTGAAGTTATCCCCACTATTTTTAGATTGATTTCCTTCTTCATTCTTGCCAGAGTTATGACCCCTTCCAAAGGTGCCTCTTCCTTTGAATCCTTTACCACCTCTTCCCCTTTGATTGAACTCACTTTTACTGTTGATCTTGTCCTCTTCTCTCAAAGACAACTGAAAACACTTATGGACTATCTCAGGTGCCATCATGTTGATTTCATCTTGAATGTTTTGTCTAAGGCCATTTAGTTATCTTTATACCTTCTCTACTTCTTCCTCTTTCTTCCTTGCTCTTAGTGTTAGTTTGTTGAACTCCTCTATGTAGGCACCCACATTCATTTCTCTTTGCTTCAAACTCATCAACTTCTTGTGTATTTGCACCTTAAATCACCCCACTCTATGATCTTGCCCTTACCTTTCTTGGTTTCTTGCTCCCCGGCTTCACTAAGAATATCTTGGACCAACTTCCTAATGGCCTCTTGACTCATTGCCTTAGGTGGTATGATGTTGGCTTCTGACTCTACCTATTTGTCTGACATACACCACTTTGTTCAATCAAGTGGATCTGATACCAATCTGATGTAGAGTGGTTAAGCTCTCCTACTAGGTTTGCTTACTCTTGATGTCTCCTTAGGCTGTCTCTTGAAGCATCCAATGGTTCCACACTTGTCAAACTTCCTAAGGTTGTAGGTCCCACCCTTACTGACCTTCCCAAGGTCGTTAGACTAAGGTGACCACTTCTTATTTTGTGAGTGCCCTACACTCCCTATTAGAGACCTTACTACTCAACACCTTAACCAAGAGCCAACCCCCTCTACTATAGGATCTTCACTCACACAAGACCAACACACTTAGGGATGATTTGATTTATTTTTCCAATCCTATCCATTCATTTAGGACTTTGGTGTTTACCAGTTCCAAGCTTGATGGCCGATCTGCTCTTTTAGGCCTACTAGGAGACCTAGTTCAATTAGCCCTACTTGCGAGGAATTTTGCAATTATCTATCCAAATTACTAAACACCACTATGAACTCTTTGGATTTTTAGATACCCTTTTGGAAGCTTTATACAATATCTTAAAATTGGATATGGTTTTTTGTCTCTAACCATCCTAACCCTTTTTAGTCCTAATTCCTCCTTTTAAGCCTACAAAATAGGAATTTGCTTGAAAGTTTTCACCAGTTCGATTGCTCAGGGGTTCTGATGATTGTTTCAAGTCTATAAATCCATGAGGGTGTCCAATACAACCTTTCATCAATTCCATCCAACAGATTTACCCAACTGGGGCTTGTTGTCCATGATCCCCATTGCTTGCCAACTCAACGTGCCAAGCCTAGGGTATGGTGGCAAATTTGGAGTTTAGCCTCCCTTGTCTTAAAACCAAAAAAGAAACATAATTTAAAATGCCACCTAACATTCCACAAGGCTTCAATACAGAGTTCCACCATGAAATGCTAGGAATGGGCCATAGAGTCCACAAAACCTTGGTTTTTAGGTCTTTAGGACCCGCCTACAACAAAAATGACAAAAATTGCAATCTAAAATACTTCAAAACTTGAGACCACCATCAAATGGAAGATATGTCTCTTCTCTAATTTGAAAAGGCTAAACTTGCTCTTCTTGTTTCAATTCTTCAACCAACCATTCTCATCAATTTTTCCCAAGCCTTATATCAGTCTTGGGTTGGTTACAAATGTCTGCAACTGAAAAATACAACCAACTAGCCATTGGTGTGTGAAAGTCCAAATGCTGCAAAGTTGCTATGAGCAACTTTTGCAACTTGTTACAACTTTTTACAAAAGTGAGCAACTTTGCTCAAATCCAACCTAGGTCACTTCCTAATGATCCAAATGATCTTATAAACCTCTAAAAAAAATCAAACCCACCTATTCTAATTCAATAGAAATTTATTCTACCAAGTGCTCTATCTGGCACCCTTAAGAGCCCATATGCCAAAATTGGCCAATTAGTGACTCCTAGGGTCCTTACAAACACTTCTTATTCAAAGACCTATTGACCTTATTACAAACCAAAACAACATGATTCCAATCTCCTAGAATCAACATAATAAAATGGCCTTTGTGCACCTACACCACTCTCCCAGATCCTCCTCAATCTGTTAGGCTTCTTCTGATGAACGAGGCTCTAATACAAATTGTTGGAATCAAAGAACACTAGGGGGGTGAATCATGTTAGAATAAAAAATACAAAGCTAAGATCAACAACATTATAACACCAAGAGTTTTACATGGAAACTCGGTTAAGGAAAAAACCATGGTGGGATTGAGACCCACAATATTATAATACTGTGATCAGGAGTATAATAATATTATAGAGGGGAATGCACATGCATTCAGGCACACTGCCTAGAGATCACTTCTCAATTACAATAGAGAGGGATACAACCCACAGAGGACTCATTGTCCTACGATATATTACAAATGATAACTGATTGAATAAATTGATGAATAGCATCTACAAATGCCAAAATGTAGTTCCGGTTAAGAACAAATAGTTTTCTACCACTGTTTTGTCTCACTGCTCTATTCTTCTCTTCTCTGTCACATACCGGAGCACAAATATCTCAACCTCACACTTGGAACTGTGCACAATCACTTATACACACTTCTTACATCACCATTAACATACCAAATGACCATATTAGTTGGATTAATAGATCTACATCATCAAATTAAATCAATTCCATGTCGGCCTAAAAACCGCATAACATGTAACATAAAACATGTTACCAAAGTTAGCTCAATCTGATCCAAAAACAACTAAGCCAACCAAAACAAGATATCCACATGCTTCCCATTTCTTGGCCCAATGACCTTGAACACACAAACAACCATCAAAATTATTCCACATGATCCGTACAACAAGTCTTCACACACTACTACACCAAAACATTATTATACCAGAAAAAACGTCTACCGAATCTTCTAACCAAAACCAAACTTAACACTAGAGGCCATAATACATCTCCCAGATCCGTAAAGAAAAATACTTGATCAAAATAATCTGTTGACCACCAAACTATATACTCTGTCAGATACATGGTTCTTCTTATCAAACCTTAGTGGATGTCAATCAATCTTCTGAAATCAATGAATCATGAACTGTGTATTACATAACTGACTCAAGTTGCTAGTTTCCATCAATGACAACATTTGATCATCAATGCAACATCTCTTATCGATAAATCAGTGTTCTGTAATTTTTAACATTCTTAATCTATCTTTCAACCACTTAATGCAAATGAATAAAAGTAGAGTGCATAAACATAAAGCAAATAACAATAACACCATAACACCATGGTTTTTATGTGGAAACCTGGTTAAGGGAAAACCCATGGTGGGATTGAGACCCACAATGTTAATATAGCTTGTTAGAAGTATAATAATATTACATAAGGGGAAGGTACATTGCCTAGAGCTCACTGCTCAAATTACAATAGGGACTACAACCTCGGAAGGCTCACTACCTTACAAAATACTACAGATAATAATTGGAATGTCTGAACTAATAAACAACATCTACAAATGCCGAAACCAGTTCTGGTTAAGTGCAAATTACATATCCTTACTCTTCTCAACACTACTCTATACTGATATTTTGTTGTATTCCAAAGCTCGAATCTTTCACTAGCATACGTGAAATTGTGCACAAATACTCATACACACTTTACACATAACCACCGATATAAAAAATGGTCAAATCAATAGGTCATATATATCCACAACATCAAATTAAATCTTTTACATGTCGGCCCAAAAATGCATAAAACACAATTGAAATGTGTTACCCATGTCGGCTCAATCTGATCCAAAAACAATCATTTCGAACCAAAAAACAATTTCCACATGCTTCTCACATGTAGGCTTAAAATCCTTGAACACAAATAATCACACAAATTACTCCGCATGATCTACACAGCTAATCTCCACATGTGAATTTCGATGAACACTGTTGTACTTGAAAACCTTTCTACTGGATCCTCCAACTTACTTAAGAATCATCACCGGAGGCCACAAAGTTGTAATAAGGCATATCACATGTCTACAATGCTTCTCCAAGATCAACAACATGAAATATTCAACACAAGTGATCTGCCAACCAAAATATTGTATGTTGTCAGATGTCCTATTCTATCTCATCAAACCTCACTGGACCTCAATCAATCTCCCAGTATGAATGAATTATGAACTACGGATTGAATATCTAACTCTAGTTGCCATCAATGACAAGATCTGAAAGACCAATGTAGTGTCTCTTTCCAACAATATACACTCATCCATAGCTATTAATAACTCTCACATATTTGCATGCCAAAAAAATTTCCAACCAAAAATGTCTAGCAAGACTTCCATTATGTTTTCCTCATACTGAATTATCTCTTTTTGATATTTAAAGTATGCACCAATTCACCCTTTGAATTATAAATCATCTCAATCTATGAATATATTTCTTTCATCATTTTCTTGTCCCCTTGGCTTGATTTTCTATATCCTTCAACATTTTAGGGCCAATTAATTTTCTATCTTGTGGGTCATGCCAAATTAAGGGTGATTAATCCTTCCTATCATAAAGTGATTCAAATGGATCCATCCCAAGATGGATTGAAATGAGTTTTTTATAAAGTGAACTCTACGAGAGAGATATTATTCTCATTTTAATTATTGGTTCACACAATGCATTTGTTGAAGTTCCTTGACTATATGATTTATTTCATTTTGTTTGTTCATCTAATTCAAGATTATATGTTATACAAAATTTCAATTATGTTCCAAGGTTCAATTGTAAATTTATAGAAAAACTTGAAGTGAACTTAGTATCTTTATCTAATATGATTTTCTAAAGAACCCTATGTGCTGTAAATATTTTCATTACTAATTGTTTATCCAATATAAGACAATCATCTTTTAATTTTTTGTGTGAAATGGACCATATTAGTGAGCTTATCTAATACAACCATTATTACATTATTAATTTAAGGTGTCATAAGTAACCCTTGCACAATATCCATGTTAATAACCTACCACTTTTGATGTGGTATATATAAAAATTATATTAAGTGATTATATTTTTCCTTTATCCTTTGACATTCCAAGATTTTTTTCACATGGAGTACTATGCATCTTTTCATTCCTTCTTAAAAATATAGTTTCTCAATTTTTGAATATACTATTATTACCTTGAGGTGTCCTTAAAAGTGAGTATTATGGGCTTTAGTTAGAGTTAAAGCTCTACATTCATCAAAGTTAAGGATGTATATTTTATTATTATACCAAAGTAATGTATCTTTATTTAGCATGTACCCTATAACATTTGGATCAACTAGGTCAACTTCTAAGGTTATTTTGACATATAATCAAACTATTTACAAGAGAATTTATCAATATTTAATCAAATTATCAGATTACTACCAATCCTAATCTAATTAATTAAAACCCATAACATCAATGGAAGTATGTTATAAATTCAACAATATAATAAATTAAATCAAATGAAATTCTCTGTCAAATCTATGCATGTCACTTCCATTGTACTTTTGATTCTTGTGGTTGGCTGGCTCTTAGAATTGTGGTGTGAAAGACATGCATAATGTTAGCTCAAGAATTCGGAAGTTGGAGATAGTGGTTGTTGAAAAAGGGGACTTGATGCCAAATTTATAGATTCTAGAGAGTTTTATTGGATGGTTAGGATTTATTTGAGAATTGAATCGATCAATGGTTGAGATTTCACGTGGCAAGTTGGTGGGAGAGAATTGCTCATGTTGATTGATGGATCAACTAGCTTGATTGAGGAGTTAATTAGTCTGATTGAAAGTTGAACAAAATTGATTGACTAGATGACTAAATTTATTGAATTGTCAACTAGATTGATTGATTAGTCAAAAAAAGGTGACTGATAGTTAATTGATTAGTTAGAAAAGATTGACTGGGAGTTGATTGGATGTCAGTGGTAATCAGATTTTTGGCATGTGCTATAGGAAATTAGCATGAAATGCAATTTAATTTGCCTTTTGATTTTTGAAAATCTCAAATGCAAGGCAAATTAACAGGGAATGAAATTAATTAGAATTTAGAAGAAATTTGAATTATGAGGAGAAAATTAAATAAAATAAATTTATGTAATTCATTTAATTTGGAGGACATAATTAGATAATTAAATAATTTAAAGAAATTATTTAGTTATGAGGTAAATAGAAATTGACATTAATTTTAAATAATTAAAAAAAATTAATTAAGGTAAATAAATCAAAATTAATAAAATTAATTTTAAAAGAAGAATGGTTAAATGATTAGATGGTTAATAAAGAAATTGAATAATTAGATTATTATAAAAAATGAGATTATAGACTTATAAGAGTAAAATTAGATTAATTAAATAATTAAAAATTATTTAATTAATATAGAGGAATAATTAGCAATGTTAGTGATGATACAATTTTAAGTGTCTACATTTTGTCCCTCTTTGAGACAATGTTCGAAGTAACATTGTTTCAAAGAGTAAGTGAAAAATTTTGCCCCAACATGGCTCGACGATGGTAGGGTACAATTATGCCCCCTCAAAAAACTGGTCATTTTTTTGAATTGAAGAACAATTTAACAATAATGTGACCTAGATTACGTGTTTGTAGTTTGGTGAAGTTTCGAGTTCGTTTGACTGACCTACAAGGCATTCAAAGTTAATTTTGACCAAAACCATTAGGTTAGAAAACCCTAATTTGATTCCAAATAGGTTATAAATAGAAATTTTGGGGTACATTTTTCTCATTTGCATTCTAGGAGATTCAAGAATTCAGAGTGATTCTATAGTGTTTTGTGAGCATTCTAGGAGCAATGGCAGGTAACAAAGCACGACAACACTTGTCCGAGCTCGTCCGATTGTTCGACAAACTAGAGGGTACAAATGGCATGGTAGGTACTCCAACATATATTGTCAAATTTTGGCCTCATTTGTGTTTCAAATTTTTTTTCTCTAATGTCAAAAACTTAAATGTTTTGCATTTGTATATCACAATTTTTGCATACATCATTTGTGTTTTACATTTGTTATTTCCATTTTGCATATGTTAACAGTTTCACATGAGATTGTTAAATTTTGCAAATGTATCATTGATATTTCATATTTGTTGTACAATTGATCAGTTGCATTTGTGTTTATTGTTTTGCATATGTTTTAACAATTTCGTATTATCTTTAACATTTTTGCATATGTTTCTAGGGTTTCATGTGTGTAGTAAGTCTTTCGCATTTGACTGGTCATGAAGATTAAAATTTTGCATTTGTTATTTTAGAAAAAAATATAAACTTAGGACCAAATTTTGACTGGTACATTAGGAATTTTGATGATTTTAGGTAGATTTAGGCTCATGATGACATATTTTTATAGGCTATGCTTCCTGTTCTTGGTATAAGTGAGAATAGGCCTAAGGGCCTTGCATTGTGTCATAAGTTGGATGATGAGGAGGAATTTTTCTTTTAGCATGTAAATTTATATCACATTCTATATATGCCCAAGGTTATGACAAACGAGGGCGTGATCATTTCTCTTGTAGAGAGATGGCATTCGAAAACCCATTCTTTCCATTTTTTCAACTAGTGAGGCACTAGTGGCCATCAAGGATGTGTGGCAGATTCTAAACATTCCTATTCATGAGGAAAGAGTTAATTATGATCATCAATCTGTAGCGTCCTAAAATTGTGACACTTGCAATTTCGACTGCATTTGGTTCTTCATGATGGCGGCG
Organism: Cryptomeria japonica; assembly: GCF_030272615.1. Taxonomy (NCBI): domain Eukaryota; kingdom Viridiplantae; phylum Streptophyta; class Pinopsida; order Cupressales; family Cupressaceae; genus Cryptomeria; species Cryptomeria japonica. The sequence goes on from NC_081409.1 coordinate 202,843,194, forward strand.
CAACGTTGAACCTGAATGGAGACCCCGAAACCTATTTACGACACCAAAAACTGCATTTTTCTGCACCTTGGCATGATCCCTCCTTGCACCCTGCTGTCCCGGGAGGTGGGACCATGGCGCCTAGCGCCCTGGTCCTTCAGGACCATGGCGCCTAGCACCCTGGTCCCCCAGGACCATGGTGCCCAGCGCCCTAGTCCCTGGCCCTATTTTGGGCCCGATCTCTTTTGGGCATCGGGTCTTTAAGTTTGCAATTCGGGAAATAATGTTTCCTGGTCGGCCCAAGGTCGGAAAAATCAGTCTATCAGCCCTAATTGACAAGTATATTAACTACATTTCCCCTCCCATTTGAGGAGGTAGAAAAAGAGGCAAGGAAAAAGAGAAAAAATATATGCAAGCAAGAGGCGGAAGCGACATTCAAACATTCAAGCATTCAAGCATTCCTTCAAGCAATTGAGCATTCTAAGTCTCCATTCAAGGCTAAGTGTTGCATTCAAGACAAGGATTCAACCATTGAAGAGGAGATCACTTACAACATACAAAATACAACATTCATTACACCTTTGCATGTAAGAATACAAACATTCTTACAACAAGGTATCAGTACTTGTTTACATTACAAACATTTACATTTACAGCATTCTCATTTCTTGGTTAATTCCAAAACTGGGGTTTGACCTAAAGGCAAACCCCTAATCCCTAACCCCCCAATCGTCCTCTCTTTTCTGTGTGTAGGTTATAGGTACGCGGCTGTAATTGAAGATCTGGAATCCTTATGTAGAGACGAACAGATCCCCCTTCGTTTCGTGGATTTTTCAGAGGACCGTGTGCATGCTGGGTGCCATCATCCCGTCAACTTTCGCTCGAATTTGTAGAACAGCATCATCTCGACATTTTACTGCTAATTCCAGGTCCGCAGATTCATTTCGTATCCCTATCTCTGTTTATAAGTGAATCTTTCTTACTTTACATGCATTCCTAGTTCAATCTTTCTATCTACATTCTTTACAAAAGAGGGTATCCTTGATGTCTCAACCCTTGAAACTCATTTAGAATCCAGTCTTGCATTGTGTGGGATTGGATCTTGTGGGTTTCAACCCCTCTTTTGAATGTAAAGTCCCTCCTAAGTGAAAACCGTCAATCCTAGTGACCCCCTTTCTCCTTGGAGTGGGGGAGAACACCTAGGGTTCGATTTTCCGCTTTACACAATCAAGGATAGCCGCCTTGTGTGATTTTTATGAGTGTGAGATGCACGAGCTTGGGATTGAGGCACTATATGAGATTAGTTGGGATCACATGATGAGAGATTATGATGATGTGAGCATTGTGTTATGCAGTTTGATTATAGGTACTTTGGTTATGGATCAATAAAATCATGGATTCTTGATGGGTTGGGGGAGGGTGTTGGTTGTGATGATAGGTGAGAGTCAAGTTTATGCTTGGGGTCCATGTGTTTTAGGGATTCTTTATTATCAGATCCATACAGTTGCATATTTGGGTGCTCAATTAGTCAGTTGCGACATTATTCTCCTTGAGGTCTGGGTATGGGAGCACATAGCTATTTTTAGGCCAATTGTGCACATTGAGGAGCCCTATGCATATATGTAAGTGTAGTTCAATAGAGGTGTATGGGATACACCTTATAGTAGAGACATGCTATTGATATATTGTAGCACTTCACATGGCAGTTATATCTAGGTTGTCTTGGTTGGTTCGATGATGCACAACACCTACAATATTATAGATATACAAGGTACTTGATACACCAAATAGTGAGCTCATAGCGTATTATAGATGTACATCTTCCTGATTGTACATTGAGACAATTTGGGCCAGTGCAAGGTGTTTCTCAGAGTAAAACTTATTTTGCTAGACTGACTTGAGAGGTCTCAGACTAGGGAACTTATATCAATGCATCGCTAGTGTACATAGAGTTTGACAGTCTCCAACCAATATAGTAGGGATGGAGTACATAAACTTATTTTGCTAGACTGACTTGAGAGGTCTCAGACTAGGGAACTTATATCAATGCATCGCTAGTGTACATAGAGTTTGACAGTCTCCAACCAATATAGTAGGGATGGAGTACATGTGTTGTTGATCTAGTGATGACACTTGAGTATGATATTTTGTGGGTAGCAAATAGGTCCACTCCTTTGATAGATCGCATAATTTTATTTGTTGGAGGGATTAGGCTTTGAATGAGGCAGCGATGAGATGCTCAAGGTGATGATGGAGGTGATGGAGATGATGGAGGAGGTGGTGATGGAGGTGACAAGGGTGGGAGGTGAGGAGTGAGGAATTGCAGAGGTAGGAGAGGATTGATAGGGTTAGAGGGTGCTAGAGGCAGAGATGGGGGAGAAGAGGTGATGAGGGTGGTGATGTTAAAGGATATGTCCCAGTGGCAACAATTGGAGGAGAACATAATGACGGTATGCACATAGATATTAAGGAGATAAGTGAGTCAGAGGAGGAGAGTGATTATTCTACTTTCAAGCCATCCAGTATGGAGGGGGATGAGGAGGAGGACGACGATGATGATGATGATACACATGATGAGTAGGTGGAAGTTGTAGGGGAGGGGTTGGCTAATAAGGCTGGGGATACATGTGGTGATCATGTCAGATGATAGGGTTGCATTGGAGAGGTAGGTTTGAGACCTGTAGATAGCATTGTCCACTACCTAACATCATAAGAATGAGGATAGAGATTGATTCATATTAAATGTTGAGGATTGTGGACAAGAGACAGATGCCCTTATTATTGAGAGAGATTGGCTTAGGGTTGAGAAAGACCTTGCCATTATACAGAGAGATATTCTAGTGAGAAAAGGATGATGCCATGAGGAGAGATGAATTTTGCATAGACTCCAATAAGAGACATTTTGCAGTAGGGACAAAGGTACGACATGTAGTTGACCGCTTATTTGAGGCTAGGTATGGATAGCTTATTGGTGCCAACATTATGAGGCTATTGTTCTTGAAGGTCAAAGGGTGCCTAAATTTTGAGCTTACAAGTCACATGGCTGATTTAGATCACAAAGCCAAGGTACTAGTAGTGGTTAACAGTTAATAGAAACTTTATTGAGCCTTCTGACTTTTATACATATCATTATGTTATACTCTATCACAATTTTATATACTCTAACAAATTTTTATATATATGAGATGCAATTTTGATGGAAGCCTATATGATGTGCTTGATTTATTTATGCTTGATGATGTGATGCATTATAATGGCTCATGATTTATACAAGCATTTCTTATATGTTGTCTATTATGTATGGATTTATGGATATGCTATCATGTTGCTAAGGTGATCTTGTGTTCTTATACTCTAAATGCTTTATGATTTATGCTTTTGATTTGATGTGCATGCAATCTATAAATTCCTCTTGCGTGTATGCATATACATGGTTTATGTATGCAGATATATGATGACCTATGGTCATAATATGGTCCTTAATATGCTTTTATGGATGGTGCACTATGTACTCACATGATCTTATAGATGAATAGCGATGCATTGTTGATACTTATTATGGGATGCAAAGATTTACTATGATTCTAGAATAATATGCTTATATTCTATCATGAATGCAAGATGCATTCTTTTTGTGTGCGAAAGTATTTTATTCTTCATGACCTGATGCTTTAACAAAATAAATGTTAGTAAAAAGGTGAGTTAATAAGAAATGAGTAAGAGTGGATAAAAAATGAGAGAAATCGATAGTTATATCATCACAAATTCTTGTGTCTTTATTATATCATAATATTTAAATCATTGAGCCCCATTATGTGTCAATGGAGCTTTGTACACCAGGGAATGAAAGACAAAGGTATAAATGATATCCCATTGCAAAAACAAACACTTGGCAGACAAGGAGTGGATCCCTCCATTATAAGGTTATAACAATAAGGGTCAAGGTATGTGCGGTAGTCACAAAAAATGTTATCCTTGACTTTTATTTTCTTGCATAGGATACTTGTAGAATGAACGTACTGTAAAGAGAAAAAATTGATTTGACAATTTGCAACATAGAAAGAGAAATCACCAAATCAATTTTTTCTTTGGGGAGGAATTCCCTTACATTCAAAAGAGGGGAGGAATCTATTAGCTTCAATCACAAATCAGATAAAGACTGAATACTAAGTGGATTGATTAATGATGATGTGTTTTTTCCTCTTTGGTAAGTTGAAATGTTGATTTGGGGTAAAGCACTAAAATTGAAGACAAAACCAAAAAAATACTAAGCTATAGGTTTGGTATTTTTTCATGCGCCTAGATCGGAGTAATATAACCTAATTCAGATCTACCCTACAAAAATACCCTAAAAATGCAAGGACTGTGGCGCTTCCTCTCTGTCCTTTGAATTTTCCATGCATCAAAAAGGGTTCTTTCGTCTTTGTGTTTGAAGCTTATTTATAGAAGTATAGTTCCACACTTGTTTATTGCACACAGAAAGAAAGGGGAATATGTTGGGAATAGGGGTTTGCCTAAGTCAAACCCTGAGCTAGAATCAACCTTGAATGGAATATTGCAAATGCTTGAAATAAATGATGGAAAGGTATACTTCAAATCTGCAATGAATAATGATGATACTTTGATTCTCGAATGTAATCACATATGTTGTATGAAATGGCATGAACAAGAAAAAACTGATCAGAAGAAAATTTTAATTATATTTTTTTTTAGTTTAGTTTTTTCAAATGGCATGAACAAGAAAAAACTGATCAGAAGAAAATTTGAATTATATATTTTTTTAGTTTAGTTTTTCTATATGTTAGTAATTTGCATTTTTGAAGGTCTTAAGGGCATTTTTAGCCCTTGAAAGTGCCAAAATTCTCATCTACAACTCTTGGAGACCTTTCCAACGAAAGGCTCGTAATTTCAAGTCTCGAGCAGAAAGTTATGTCTAGTTGAAGTTAGGATAAAATTTCCTATAGATTTTTGAAAATTTCATAGTTTTTAGATTTTATTATGTAATAAACAAATGTGACTGTTGGACTTCGATTCTCAAGAGGTTTTTGTGACCCTTGGAATCTCATGAACTTCTATATGTTGGATTTTTGAATGAAATAGATTACTTTTTGGCTTGCTTCAATTCTATGATTCCTGGTTCTTGTAAATAAAATTTACAATACCGCAGGTTCTCACTCAGGTGTTGTCATCTGGATCCATAATTCAGATCAAAACCCTAATCACACACACATGCTTGTAAATGAATCATGTAATGTTGCTCCATAATGGATAGATGAGGAATATGCAACTTTGAAGACTTATAGAAATGCTTGATGATGAGTGATTCAATGCTTGAATTCTTGATTGCTTGAATGTAGTTCTCCTTGCCTTATGATTATATATCCACCTTATTGTTGCCTTATGCACCTATTGCCAAAATGAGAGGGGAAGACCTCCTTATATACTTGCCTGTCATCAAAAAATATTTATTTTCTAACATAGGATGAAATGGGGAAAGGTTTCCTACTAAAATTTGAGATAGGGCCAAGGGTTTAAATTAGGGTCCAATTGAGGAGGACCATGGCATGGCCCCACTCCTTGGTCCTACCCCAATTTAGGGCTAGGACAAGGGGTCCAGACAAGGTAAAATTATATAATATGAACATTATTACATGATAGAGGCATAAATAGGTGCAGATCAAGCATGAGGATGAGAACACTAAGTTGAGGGCCCTTAATGTTGTCAAAATTGTGAAGGGTGCAATTTTAAGATGCTACACGTACCAACATAGACACCCAAAGTACCTTTGCCCCAAAACTTCATCAAATCACACCATGGACACTAAACAAAGAAAAAATTGCTCAAACCATCTCCACTCCTCTAGTCACTTGCAAACATCCTTGAGTAGCATAGGAACATGGCTTGTCACCAATTGATAAAGATAAGAGTAACTAAGGTAAAAGTTAGCATCCATATTGATCTGCATCATTGTTTTGATTTCTCAATTTGAAGATTGATAAGAATTTCTTCTTTCAGTGAGTGAATACCCCATCTAATATTGATCTATCAGGTTTTGAGTGTACCCATCCCTAGTGAAGATAAATTGATGTTTATTGATAGGGTTCACTGAATTGATTGACAAGACATTTGATTGATTTGACTGTAGACTTTGATAGGATAGTTTGTCTATTGCTAAGTGTTTTTGAGTGTGTACTGGGTATCTATTCGCATGTTTGATTTGTGTGGGATAGTTCATTGCATGGATTTTTAGTTTTGTGACTTTTAGGACTTTTTGCAGGACTTAATATGATTTTTTTAAAATTTTTCCAAGACTTTATACTATTTTTTTGGATTTTTTTGGACTTTATATGGTTTTTTGGATTTCTTTAGGGCTTTATATGATTTTAAAAGATTTTTTAGGGCTTAATATGGTTTTTAAAATTTTTTTAGGACTTTATAGGTTTTTTTTGGACTTTTTCAAGACTTTTCATGATTTCTTTTTGGATTTTTTCAAGACTATATATGATTTTTTTTGGAAATTTTCAAGACATTTTATAATTTTTTTGGATTTCTTTAGGACTTTATATGATTTTTTTTTATTTTTAAGGACTTTCTATGATTTGTTTTGAATTTTTTTAGTTGATTAAGGATTTACCCCCAGTTAAGATTTGACATGATAATAGGAAGGGGGGTAACAAGTTCCCTACAATAGGTGTCACAACTGAAGATGATGCCTTCTAAGCCAAAGTGGAAATCCCTTTTTCAGTGATATACTTGATGAAAAAATTGATGACTACTTATTAATAGATCATTTGTGTCTGCTAATGGAATTGCTACCAAACTAAACAACATAAGAAAAGAACTTATCTATAAAAAAAGGGGATGTTGCCATTTGCAAAGAGGCGATGTGTGAAAACATAAAAACAACGCATGCCATGTGAATTAGTGTTCTTGAACATTTTAAATATAGAGACTCAATCCATACTTAGAATCTTCAAAGACCTCAACCAAACACATCTAGTGACTAGGATGCATGCTGAAAAAGAATGAGGAGTCCAAATATTGGATCAAGGTACTATTCACATTTCATGTCACCCTTAAGCCATCAAATATAACCAATTTGAGACATCCTCCATGGCTTAAAGCCTTCTCTATTTTACCCAAGGCCTTAAAACCTAAAGCCCCCTAAGCCTTCATGCATTAGCTTTCAGCCTTCTTATAATTTTTAATGAAATTATTATCATCGATCAAATCACTTAAAATCCATCAGCTAGAGGCGGCTAAAGTATTATTTCACATGCCCCTCATTACCTACTACCACTTGCCTTGTCAAAATCATTTGGACACATGCAAATTATAATCACTTAAGTCTATAGATGGTAAAATGTATTCAAATATTTACTTACAAAGGTACAAAGCTATGAATATAAGCATGTGGTGTATTGTAACACTCTGAAAGTTTTGTAGATAGAAACAAATGAAGAAATTGTCACCTACAAAAGTGCAAGGCAAAGGGGATATGAACATGTGTTACTTCACAACTTAAGAAGTGACAAAATGCAAAGGAAGATGCATCTGTGAAACTACAAAGGTGGATGAAAGCAATGATTTGAGGCCACAAATTACCGAAGCTGATGGGAAATTGAAGTGGGGCCATTTCATTGGGAAAATAATCTTTCAAATGTTGATGTGGGTGATAGTTGGAAGCATGCAAAGTGACATAAAGTTACTCCATAGGTATAGAGGTAGAAAAAAATTAAGAAAGTGTTGGCATTAAGTTGCCATTGATGTCAACATGTTCAAATGCAAAGTGGATTTGGTTAAGTATGCGAGGTGGGATGAGTTGTGAATGTGTTGGTTTGATTTGGATTCATGTTGGTTCAAATTTTACATCAATGCATGGGAGCTCTTTCATGTCACTTCACAATGTGCTTGTGTTTATCATTGAGAGATTTCACTTTGGCAAGATGCCTTGACTTTTTTGTAGATCCATCGGGTCTTGTCGATCTTTCTTTAGAAGAGTGTTGTTGAAAATCCATAGTGTTGAATCTTTTTAGTGAGAGATCCTTGAGTCTCCTTGACACCCTTGTAGTTCATTGTGACCTTCCCTGTTAGTGAGACTCCATTTCAGGCTTTGCAAATTCTTTGTGTCATACCAATATCCCCATTTCGATGTGACAATGGATTGGTCTTGCCGATATAGTGTGACTACATTTTGGTAAGGTCTATTTTGGTCAGTGTAGATCTCTTGAGTCTTGTCGAGTTCATTGTGATAGTTGATGTGTCTCATTGACATGTTTCTTTTCGATGAGACTTTTCTCTTCAAAAAAATGCTTTTTGGTTCTTGACGGTCTTTAATGCTATACCAACATGACCTTTTTCGCCTTGATGTATAAGGTGTCTAGCCGATGAGGTTTGTTTTTGTTGTGACTTGAGACATGTCTTGTCGATATAGTATCTTTTTTTATGTGAATTTGTGCTTCGATGACATGTATTTTGGACCATGTAGACCCCATGTGTAGTGCAGATATCCCTATTTCAATGTGACATTATATGTGTCTCATCGACATGCGATTTTGATGAGACTTCACCTTTCAGTAGGACCTAGTCTACTTCTTGCCAGCCTATGGGAGCCATAGCAATATGATCTTTTCTGTTGTGACATTGAGGAGCCTTGGAAATAAAATTTCTTTTTTCTGTGTGACTTAGCTTTTCGGCAAAACTCAAATTGCTTCTTGCTATCCCTTTGGGATTATAGTGACATGGTTCGTTGTGATGCAAGTAGAGTCTTGGAAAAATGTCTCTAATAGCAGGGATAGATCAAACAACATGTTTTCCACCTCACTAGAGTATGCTAATACATAAGTGGTCCAAGTGGACAATTGATTGAGGTTGACCCGATGACATATAGGGGGATTTTGAGGATGTGGACCATATGGATGAATCAATTTCCATCTAGATGAAAGGAGATCTATTCCTAACAAAGATGGGTAACTTGGACACACCAAATGTGGTAGTTTATAGTCCAATCAAAATTGATTGTAGGAAGAGATGAGAGAAGGCTACATTTAATGGAGAATAGGTTGCAGACGGTTGAGTGGCTCCAAAAGATATGAAGATATTCAATCAGTAAGATTTCATGAGCCATGAAAATAGCAAAAAATCTCCAGTCGACAAGATATCAAGACACAAGGCAAGTGAAGATTACTAAATGTAGTAATCAGATCTTAGAGTTTAATCTAAAAAAAGAAGAAGATGCAATAAATGTTAGTATCCAATCATCTTGTAAGGTAGATTTCTTAGAGGCCCGAGAAGTATTTTTGAATCTTTTTTTGGAGGGAAAGTCTTTGATGGAAAGAGATGACTACTAAGTGCAATAAGTAGGCACTTAGAATAGTGTACATGCAAGTAAAAGAGAAAAAATAAAAGATAAGAGAACACAATACAGAGGGAAGAAAAGAGAAGGTTAGTCACATAGAGTATGACAAAGTGAGAGTATTGTATCAGGAAAAAAAAACAAATAGAGTCAAGAAGAGATAAATAGAAGATAGAGAGTGGGAGATTGAGTTGAATTACATAGATTAGAAGGTAGAGAAGAAACAAAAGAGAGTAAACATAATGAAACAAAAAGGAGAGTATAACAATCAATATCAAAGTGTTACAAAATCTCATTTGTAACAAGGTGTCCAAATTTTATTTAATTTAGATCATCAATTTAGTGTATGTCATTTGAGTGGGTGCTCAGATTAGGAGTAGTTGCTCCTTTGAGTTGGTGCTCATAAAATTTGGGGGTTGGTGCTGCTTTGGGTTTGTGCCCATAAACATTATAATAAAAATACTTTACACTATGAGGTTGGATTAGAACAGTAGACTCTAGTAGCATTTATCAATGGGGTTTTTCCCCATTGTGGGTTTTCCTCGTATATTTGGTGTTAAGTGTTTGTCCTATATGTGAATGTGTTTTGATCTCTTTGCATTTTTGTTATTAGTGTTTTGATTGATTAGAAAGCTAAATTTTTGTTACCACTAATTCACCCCCCTCTCAGTGGTCAATTATGTTCCTTCTGAAAGTATGACTTGCAGAGCTACCAAAATAAAAAAAGTGAATGATGCACTCTATAGGTCTACAAGTGACAAAATATGAGGAAGAACTCATCTACAAAGCTGCAAAGATGTTTATAAGGAAAATGGTGGGACCCTCATCTAATCTTAGTCATCTATTTTTCAAAGCAAACACAAATCAATGATAATGTTTTAATCAACTATTGCAAAGATTCTACAGTGCATCTAAGTTGTTCATTTGCATACGAGGATTGAATCTATTGGCTAGCATTCAAAACCTAACGTTTGATTCCAAATAGATGCTTAGGAGTTTTTGCCAACTAGTAGGCCAATATTTAATTTTAACTTCATCAACAGTTTAAATCTGATCTGATCTTGCTCCAACCACCACTAGATGTTGTAGGATGATCTCCATTACTCCATTCCACTTGTCTAGATGATTCTAAAGACCACCCATGCTCAATTATTATTCACATAAGACTTTCTCATCTTGATAGAGATTTTGCAAACACCGTCCCAAAGATAGAGCCACTTGCAATTGATGTCTCTTGCCTTCATCGATTGTAGCACACCTCTTTTCATCCTTATTTGATGGAATGAATCTATTCCCACATGCAAGCAATCAGACCTTTGATTGATCCATATCTTCTACTCTTGTTGTAACCTAACCCTAGTCGGTTAGGGTTTTTGAGTTCAATACACAATCTAAATTATGCCTACACTATAAAGGAAATCTTGTAACTTTTTTTAAGGTTCTTATCCCTTTCCTCTTATGGAAATATCTTTTTGTAACTATAATTTTGCCTTGCCTTAATATCAAGAAAATTATCTATTTTACCTTATCTCTACTTTCAAATAAGTTGTGTGTAATTTCACCTTCTATTTGTATTTTATCTTTCTCTGTTTCTAGATTGTAGACTATGTTAAATGTTATTATGTGTGTTGTTTGTGGATATCTTCAATCCCTTTTAGCTTCACATTAAGCTCTAACTTCTATTTTTTCCTTGGAGATAGATTATAGATAGGATTTATGTATGTTTTGGCTATCTCTCTTTGATGTTTTTAGTAATCATAGGCAGGGGATGACCAATTCTAATATTGATGCATCACCTCTTTCTTTATTTACATTCCTTCTTCCATTTTCCCCTATAAGTCATTACAATAGGCTTAGAAGTAGTTTTTACAAGTGTTGGGTCAGTTCAACACTACGCTCTAATTGTAAAGGAAGACGAACCACTCTAAAGATTCAACCTCACATGTGCAAGGTCCCACACTTGGAGGTTGTTTCCATGTTTCACAAGGTTCTCTGAGTTGATAGCTCAACTAAGTGTGCAAAATTTTGTGACAACAGTTTCTAGCATGCTTGGTGGTACTACTACATCAAGTTTTTCATTAACCTACTAGTTAGATGGTGTTGGAAAAGAATTTCAACATTCATGCTAAGGACCCAGTTATTCTCTTAGCATACCGACCTAGAAGAGGTTCATCTTCAAGCACTTGGTGACCATCTATTCACATCTTGGTTCCTAGACTATCCTACCATGTTCATGCCTAACATTAAAATAAGGTCATTTTCTAGAATTAGTTTCCAATAATCAGAGCTTTCATTTTCAAATTCTAGAAGAAGAAGCAAATCTTCTTTGTCACCAGTTAGGAGTATTCAAGCTGAAGTTAATCACTCCCCTAGATCTTATTCCACTCATCCACCTATCAAACATTCACCACCCAGGGTCCTAGCTACTCAATTAAATAGACCATTATTCCATATGGATCACCTTAGAAATCAATTTTTCGCTACCTTTTGTGTAGGGGGGAAAGTGAGATTAAGTAAACAAACCCTAATCCTTTTTGTGTAGGGGGGAAAGTGAGATTAAGTAAACAAACCCTAATCCCACTCTTGTGTACACACTCGTGGAATACAAAAGAGCCAAGGGAGGTAACACACTTCAGCTACTTCTTGTGAGGAAGATAGAGCCAAGGATCACCTCTTAGGTTTTCTATTCCTTTGTTGCAAATGAGAGATAGGAGTGATGCAAAGTGCAGATTTGAATGATCAACCTACAATGCAAGTGTACACAAGTAACCCTAATATGAGATTGTAAAACTGAAAATAAGTGATATGCTACTGAAAAGTATAGATTTGGAGACAAATTCAGAGGTGCACATGTGCTGTAATTTGAGCCAAAATGTCCAGGACATGAGTGCTACGCCCCTGTCCTAATTCTGCAGACTGGAAGTTGTACTTGACAGACTAAGATCTGAAGACTGTGAACTGTTGTCCTGCCAAAATCTAGGAGGACTAGGACACCACACCCCTATCCTAGGAAGGACCAGGGCACCATGCCCTTGTCTAGTGGTTTCTAATTAAATTTGTTCCTTGGAACTATGTCTATGTGCTTTGTTGGTCTTAAAATTTGCAGTGACGGTCGGATCTCGAATCTGCGTCTATAGTTGAAAATAGGGTTTTGGTTGGCTATATAGGGTTTTGGGTGGCTATATAGGGTTTTGCCTTAGTCAAACCCCTTTTTTGATGATTTCCACATCAACAAATAGCTGATTTGTATAGTAAAATAGTGTGTGCAAGACCCTAGGATGGATGCAAACAATCTAGAACCCCCTAAAGAGTAAACTCTAAAATGCTTGTAATTGACAAAGTAAATGCTCTAAATCAATTATTCAAAGTGATCTAAAGCATGAACATAAACCAAATTGATGTAATGAATCTCATACAAAGACATGAAAACAACATGAAATCATACCAAATACTAAGGGAGAGGTACAAGCCAATCTTCAGTCAGTGATCTCCTATTTCTTTTCTACATCTTCAAAAGCCCCCAATTGATGAAAGAATTATTTATGAATGTTTGATAAGTATTGTTGAATTTTGTTGAAGACTTCAAAAGATCTTCTCGTTTGCTATAAATAAGGCTCCTTGTGATTGCTTTGCTCTTAGAACTCCTCTAGATCTTAAATTTTGCCTCCAAAATTAAGAAAGAGAGCTCTTATGTATGAAACCCTAGATCTTAATTTCATCTTTAGGCTAACCTAGGATTTGAATTTCCTGCCAATTTCTTAGGGTTAAGAATTATAGTATCATAGAATTATGCTCCCAAAATTTCAGGAAAAATGTTGGGGACTAGGTGCAACTTGCACCTGGTCTGACCAACTTTTCACCAAATTTTCATTGCTATTAGATATGATGATATTAGAGTGGATCCCGATGTTAAATTTCATTCTGAGATGCTTTGACATGCGAAATCGGGCCTTAAATGTTGAAATAGGAAATAATTAGGGTTTATGATTTAATGATTTATTGGAGGAATAAAATGAAAAGGGGCACGCTTAGGGTAAAGGGCCCAATTTTATAATGTATGAAGTGATGAAATATGAATATAGATTTAATTAAATTAATTAGTTAAATTCTTAAAAGGAATTAGAAATGCGAGATACAAAACACACTAAATCAGGTGCTAAACCAAGCATGGAATTAAAAACATGATATTTCTATAATGACATTAAAATGTATACCTGATTTGTTTAGTGAAACCTTTATTATTCCAGTGGAAAACGTTCAAGAGATAGCAAATATTTGTACTATCCATGACATCATAGAGGATGATGTAGCTATTAGGTTATTAGCCTCATCATTGAAAATAAAAGCCTTGTAGTGGTACAAAGGTTCACCTCATAACTCTATTCACAATTGGGATGAGTTAGGTGAAAATTATGTAAGCATTTTAAAGAGAAAAGTGATCACCTATCACTTATGGAGCAATCGACTACCATGAAAAGAGCACCTCATGATCTCATGGATGAATTTAATTTTAGATTTCAGAAGACATGGAATAGAATCCTTGCCCTAGTGAAGCCATCTACCAATCATGCCTTCTTATACTACCTAAGGATTGTTAACAATGTTGTTGTTGTTATGATTCAGTCAATGGGTGGGGATTCCTCACCAAATGTATATGATATAGCCATAAGGGCAAAAAAGCATCTAATACAGGGTGGTAAGATAGCTCCAAGGCCTCCAATACCTTTATTTCTAGGTTTTTTGACTTTTTAGCCCCTTTTGAATCCTATCCCAATGGTTGTTCCACCTGTAACTCAGGCCCCCACACCTTCCACATCATCAAATGAGTTTGATGAGCTAAAGAGAATGATCTATGACCTAAAAAATGAATTGGTGACAATGAAAAGGTAGCAAGCTCAAAACTGCAGACCACATCATGCCCAAAATAAGAACTATCAACTCCTTTTTAAGGACAAAACCAATAGAGTAATCCAAAACCTTTGAATAGTATAGGTTATCAAATTGGAAATAATTCAAAAGGACTGTCTCTAGTGCAAAATAACCTTGCTCAAGAGCAAGTCTGGTGTTTTGCAGGCAACCAGCCTCATGATTAGATTGCATGTCAAAATGCAGATCTTTCTCAAGCTCTAGTTTCCCAAAATTAACTGACTTTAAGACAAAAATATGAACAAAATCAGTCTATCTTTGGTAACCAAAATCATCTATAATGAGATTTAACTTTTTCCACTTGGTAAGAGTCATATTTTTGTGGTGTCAACTAGTTAAGAAGTGACCCTATGGCATACAACTCTAGATCAAAGAAGGGGGTTGTAGAAAGTTATACACTTCCCATAATGCCTCAAGCTTCAACTTCTCAAGTTGCCACACACACCTCAGCCCCAAAGATACTGGACAAGGTTGTTGCTCTAGACATAATTCAAAACACAAGTTTGAGTAGCAAAAAGATAGAGGGGCTTAAAGTTGCTCTATCAAAGACATACCTTGTTGTTACCAAAGGTTCTTCAAAGACAATAAATACATTGTGGAAGAAATGAAGAAGGGTATTCTCAATGTATTTATGTGGGATGCTCTCTCTATTCCATCTTATAGAGATTTGTTTCAAGAGGCCTTAAAGAACATTAAGCAACAAGAGAAAGCAACAACAACATGAAATATTTCATATTCTTCTAGCTTAGTACAAACCAAGGAGGAATAAAATTCAAGAAAAAATAGTAAGCCACTCCTTTCTATCTAACTTTATTATAGGAGATAATTTATTTCATAATTGTATAATAGATTGAGGGGAGAGTAGCTCAGTTATGCCTAAAAAAGTAGCTAATAATCTTGGCATAAAATATGAACCTGTGACTAAAGGGGTTGTCCACTTAGATGATACTTCAGTTAAGACAGTATTGGTAATAAAAAAATTGGAAATGACCTTGCATGCTTGTGTTGTCATGATTGGCATAAATGATACAGATGAGATGATGACAGTTGATGAGGGATGATTGTACCGGTAGAAGAAAGAAGACCGAGATTCGACATGATTGGTTATTTGTGTTGTCATTGATGGCAATTGGTGTCAACTGATGTTTGATGATGTTTACAGATGGTTTTTTATGTTTGACTTGTTGGCTAAGTGATTTGGTCTACTAGAGATAGAGTTTGACAGTTTGACAACATTTAACGACAACTCTGAGAATTAGGACTTTATTCGGTAAAGCAGAGAAGTTTTGATTGAATTTTGTGATTGGTGATGATTGGTGACTTGTGGTTTTAAATATAAGCTTTCATGATGGATTTGTGTATGTGACAAACCGCATCTTGTGATGATTACTGAAACATGTTTTGAAATTTCTGATAAAATTTTTCTAGGGTTTTTTAAGGGTTTAAGGACCGGAGATGAATTCACTCAACCGGTAATGATTTTTGATATGATGGTGATTGATGGCGATTCTACATGAAGGAGGTAACATGAAACCTCCTGCATAGATGATTTGAATGTTGTTTTCGCGTGATTCTGTTGGCATTGCATGAAGATTGCATTGAAGAAGTATAGTGTTGTCATTGATGTCAATAGCAACCTGTAATGAAGCAGTAAAGAAACAGGTAATGAAGTAGTAAAGCAACTGGTAATGAAGCAGTGAAGATCAATTGGTAACCTTGACCAATTGAGAAGCAAAACGCTAATCGATGAAGCTTGGAGATTAGTTGTGATGATTTATGATTGAATGATGATCAGTGATGAAGATGCCAGCTAAGCATGTTGCACGTGATGAGTTTTGAAAAGGTTTTGGCCCGTAAAGATAACCATTTATCTTGGGAATGATCAAATTCATAGTATTAAGTGACAAATGAATGATGTGTTACAAGATTCGAAGTGCAATGATCCAGAAGTGGTTGTAGATGCCTAAAAGAATGTAAAGTTGATTGCATGTAATCTAACAGTCAAGATTGAACTGATGCATTTGTAATGTGTATGAGAATTTTAGAGTTTGTGTTGTGTTACCAACCTAATGTATTTGTTTATAAGGTTGATGGATTGATTGAAAGAGTGGTTGGAAAATTTGATTAAGTGTGAAAGTGATTGTTGCCAAACTAGGAGGTGTATCTGCAGAATGATGTGAAGGTAGATAGGAGTGGTAAAGGATTTGATTTAGCAAGGAAGTGCTTTTTTCAGATCGGTCAAAGAACCTATTGTTCTCTAACCATTATAGTAGTAAAATCCCTTAACCGAGTAATCTCTAATAGGCTTGTTGTTGAAATCCTCTAACTAGGTGATCCATTAGCTTGTATTTGAAATCCTCCATTGACGTTACCTTTAACAGGGTATTTTCTTCAACAAAGTATTTGTAGTCAATCCCTTAACCAGGTGGTCCTTAGCCGGATATATTCCTAACAGAACATTCTTGTATAAGCTTCTAACAAGGCTTGGCTCCTAATAGGGCGAACTTCAGAAGAGTTCAAAATACTTGTGGGTATTCATCCCAATCATTATTTTTCCCGTTTGGGTTTCCACGTGAAAAATCATTATGTCAAGTGGTGAATGATTTTGTGGATGTGTTTTTGGTATGGTTGATATGAATGACTGGTAAATCTGTAGAGATATATTTAAATGATTGGAAATAATCTAAATTATGTTATTACTAGTATTAGTGAAGTGGTTTAAGGTTTTGGTCAAATGATATTTAAGTTTCAGGATTTATTTCTTTATATCACTAAAGTATCAGGCCAACCGGTAAGGTTTAACATAGTAGTTGCAGATTTGTTAAAGTTTCTAAACCGATATACTTTGTGAGTTGGAAATAAATTTAGTTTATTTTCTATCTACTGATTCACCCCCCCCACCCTCTAAGTAGTTGACCAGATCTCTATAGTTTCATCATATTATCAATTGGTATCAGATCATTCTAGGTCCTCTTGAGTATAAGCCTAATAGCTTGAGGAAAAGATCTAGGAGAAAATGATGAAGAGAGAGGGTCCAAAGTTAAATAGAGATAAGTACACAATTTGGAGTGATAGGATGAAGATTTACATCAAGCTATTAGGAAGTTAATATTGGGATCATGTTGTTTGATGCAAAGGTCAGTAGAGGAAGCACAATTAAGGCCTAACTCCAACCTTTTGCAGATGATCAACCCTTTTGTTCACTCTAACCCAGTGAACAATGTCTCCTTACTCGGCATGATAAGGCTAATGGCTAACAAGCCAAATTTGCAAAATGTGGAAATACTCGAACCCTTCGATTTAGGGAGTGGATAGGGTTCCCCTATCTTAGTTCAGACTTTTTTTGATCAACCAAGTTGATCCCCAATAGCTGCTAGACCCACAAGACCCAAGTGCTATTATACTGTCATACCAGACTGAATTCAGCTTGTAGCCCTCCAAACGTTGTTTTCTACAAACCAACCTCAACTTCTCCAAAGGATGAAGAAAACAAACTTCAGATCTGAGTACCCTTTGTTGAGTACTTTCAAATTCCAAAAGGATAGGCTCCAACTCCTTTTGTACACCTCTGAACTCCTGCTGACCAAACATGCCTAATAGGGGTAACTAGGTCTAGTCCTGAAGCAACAAACTGCAAATGAGTTCACAAGGATAAGAAAACATTGGTTTTAGGTCTAAAGATGATCCTACACACACAATCCAACCTTGGATTGGTTTAGTCCACTCCTAGAGTCCTTCTACACTCCTACTTCCTCAATTCTGAGACCAAGCACATGGGCATGCTTGGGCTAGTGTATGGTCTGGAACCTAAGTGCTGACACTTCCCAGGCTGCAACTAAGAGTGTCCTAACATATATTTCTTTAACTTAAACTCCCCTAATGGTCATTATTGTCCAATGCAGGAATCTCAAGTTAGATCCATTGCTTGGTGAAACCCTGGTTTCACTTCACCTTGGTTGTCAGACTAGAGTAGAAGAATTTTTGACTTAGATGTGTCCACCCAGATCCTAAGCCAATTCAAAACAAATAGAACTACACAATTCTAAACATTCATGCCATGCCAAGTCCTATCAATGCAACTTATTGATTTTCTTCAACAAAAAAGATGTGAGAAACCTGCAACTGTATTTCTGTCTGCACTAATAGATCAATTACATTCATTGAATCAATTCGCTCCCTATTGGAAATGATTCAAACATGTTCAAATAGGTCTCCACCAACATCCCCAACCAAAAATCAAACCGGCCTAGTAGTTGGGAGGAGTTGGGAGACCGAATTCCTATTCGGTTACATTTTTTGGCAGTTGGTAACTTCCACCGGGTCATTAGCATAGGTTGAAAACATGACCTCTGATGCTCAATGAAATGTTTTACAATCATGTGGTTCTATCGGGCCATTGGGTTAACTCAAAAATAGTCATCCCAATGTCTGATCACAAACTCTATCAGTGGTGCGCTCCTATCGGGTCTTCGGAGTAGCTAAAAATTCTCCACCCGATGTCTGATGAAATGTCCTCAAGGTGGTGTGCTTTTCCATCAGCTCTTCGGGACAAGTTAAGCACCACTTTGCCAATGCCCGATAACTAGTGTACACAAGTCCACTTTTCCATCGGGTCATTAGGATGATATCCAGACAATTTCTCCGATAACTAATGCCAAAACTCTAAGTGTGCTGACTTATCGGGTCGTCGAGGTAAGTCAAGATCCTCGATTTTTGATCCTCGATGCCGACTCCTTTTGTTTGATACTATATCAGGTCATCACGAGTGAAGAAAAATAGCTACACTGATACGCGATGAAAACTCCTTTGGAATATCATCACTCCATCGGGTTATTAGGTGGTGCTCAAATCGGTTACACCTTTATCCGATGACATCTCTTCAAGAAGGTGACTCTATCGAGATAAATTACACTAATAGTGCAACTTTTACAACTTTTTGCAACATTTTGTCTATCGACCATTTATGCATTTTCCTGCACTCAAAAGGTTTCCAAATGGACCCTAAGCACACAAGACACAAAATTGACTCTTCCTAGTCTACCATAGATCCATTGACCAAGTATGACCAAGTAGTTTATAGATGTACCAACTTGACAATTGCTCTTACAAAAAAAAGGGATCTTTATTACAACAAACATGAAAAATGGAAAAGGGTCTTTATTGTTGGGGTGCTCCTGCACCATTGTCTCTAAGTATAACTTGCCTAGTGGAATTTTGATTGATGATCAGAAGAAGGAGCAATAAGAGAACAACTAAGCATTGGAAACCATCATCAATACCTTGTCAGATTCAGAATATGTTGATGTTCATGGTTTGGAGACTGCACATAAAGTTTGGAAGAAACTAGAAGAAATCTATGGCAGTGATGAGTATGTAAAGATAGCCAAGGAAGAGAGTCTCAGAGGAAAATTTGATGACATGAGAATGGCTGAAGGTGAAAAAATTCAACAATATGGTCAGAGAATCAAGGAGATAGTTGGAGAAATAAAAAGTGTTGGAGGTACAATGGAGGATGCCATTGTAGTTAGCAAGGTATTGGGAACCCTTCTACTGGTCTACGCTATCAGAGTTGCAGCCATTCAAAAGTTCAAATCTATTGACAAGACAAAGGTAACTCTTGACTCTATCATTGGTAAATTGACTGCATTCGAATTAAATAGTTTTGATGGAAGTGTTCAGAGCTCAGAATCTGCATTTAAGGCCTTAGTCCCAACCCCACCAATAATGAAAAGTAGAGAAGTAAGTTACAGTCATGAATCTAGATCTAGCAGAGAGGTAGATGATGATGATAGCCTGATGGAACTCGAAGCGTTGTTGGTCAAGTAGTTAGCCAGAGGTACCGGCAAGTATAGAGGTAAATTACCACTGAAATGTTTTGCATGTAACCGGATAGGACATATTGTTGCTAACTATCCTAATGGAGATAATGAGGAAAAATGAGAGAAATATAGGATGTTTAAAGGAAAAGGAAAAACAAATTATTTTATTGCAGTTGATGAAGGTATTACTGATGAAGAATCCGAGTAAGATACAAATGACGATACTATCTTTGTTGCTATCAAAGAAGACATATCAGATTAGAAGGCATTGGTCTCTCACTTGGATAATTTAGATGATTGGATTATAGATAGTGGTTGTTCACACCACATGATTGGTGACCGGAGCAAGTTCCTAACATTGGATGAATTTGATGGAGGTGTTGTCAGATTTGGGAATAACACTCCCTGCATGGTGAAAGGCAAAGGATCCATCTCCCTGAATGGTAAGAGTAGTGCAAATGATCTCTATTGGGTTAAAGGTCTTAAACACAATCTTTTGAGTGTTGCTCAACTCAATGACAAAGGTTACCCGTTAGAATTCCATAATGGAGTTTGCAAGATATTTGGAGGTAAAGGTGAACTGATTGCAATAGGAAAACAAACCAGAGGTAATCTTTTTCACTTAAACTCTAAAAGCAATAGTTGTTTGATTGTAAAAGTAGAATATAGTTAGATTTGGAATCATAGATTTTTCCATGTGAACTTTGATAACATTGTAAGAGTCAGCAAGTCAAAATCAATAAAAGGATTGCCACAGTTGGACAAACTAGTGAATGCTTTGTGCAAGGAATGTCATGTTGGCATTTAATGAACTGGTATGTTGGCATATGATGATATGATAATAATGTATGTTGTCATTGATGTCAATAAGTTCAGGGCAACTGGTATGAAGATTGGAAGAAGTTGTTATTGGTGATCAAGTTGGAGAACCGGTATGACAAGATGTAGTGAACTGGTGTCGAGGTTTCACTAAGTGTGACTATGGGTTGGTTGTCTCAGCTCTAGGGTTTTCGGTTTGGCAATATAGCTTGTGCGATGCAATCGATGATATTCTGTGATGAGTTAGCTAAGAAATGATGATGAGATCGAGATGCCATGTCATTTTTGTGCACGTGAAGGATTTCCTTGAGGATATTGCATGTAAAGATCGACTGCATTTATTGTCTACCTTGGGAATGAACATTCTTCTAAATAGTATGAGAAGAAAGCATGATGGGTTACTGATTTCTATGTGCGGTGAAGAATGGATGATACAGAATGACTTGTGATCTGTTTAAGATTGTTTCATTCTATGCTAAGTGTTTTGTACGATCAGGATTGGACTGCTTGTAATTGTAAACCTAAGATGATTAGGGTTTAGGGTTTATGCTACCTACCTAATTGTTGTCTATAAGGTCGATGATGTTTGTTATTGTAAGTTGTTTGAAAAAGTTGTGTATGTATCCAAGTGATGAGATACTTGCCAGACTAGTGAGTGAAAATTGCAGAGTGTGATTGCAAAGTAGAGGAACTGAAAAGGATTTGCCTTAGCATATAGTGTTGTTATCAGATCAGAGTTTTACCTGTTGTCTTCTAACTATTTCAACAAAAGGAAAATCCCTTTGTCGGGTAGGTTTAACAAGATTACTATAAATCCTCTAAATAGGTGATTCAATTTCATTGAGTTCTTTAAATCCTCTAGCAAGGTAACCTTTAACAGAGTTTCAACCTTTAACAAGGTATATAGCCATCCCTTAATCAGGTGATCTTTAACAGGATCAGTTCCTAGCAGAATCTTATTGTAAAAATCTTTAACCGAACTAGGCTCCTAATAGAGCGAGCTTCAAAAGAGTTCAAAACAAGCTTGTGGGTATTCATCCCCACTGTGGTTTTTCCCATTTGGGTTTCCACGTGAAAAATCTGTGTGTCATGAGTTGTGCATTTTCATGTGATGATTAAGTATTCTTTGTTTAGGTGATTATGCATGCAGAGCTAATGGTTATTGTATTGCTGATACAACACATGCACATGTTTATTGGTGAAGTAGTTATCAAGTGTTGAATGATATTTATAGTATTCAGTTTACTGGTTTAGATGTCTGAAGTCTTATTGTGTTTAACTGGTATTGCCATGGTTAAGTCCAGTAATGAAGACAATCGATTATCATTGTTTTAACTTGATAAGTTGTTGAGATTTTTTTGTATGTACTGGTTCACCCCCCCCCCCCCCCAGTACCAGTTAGGGTATCTGTTGTTCATCATTATTCATAATTGGTATCAAAGAAACTCCAGGTCCTCAATGATATAAGCTTAACCGCTTGAGGTAAAATATCATGCTTTAATGATAAAGAGGGAAGGTCCTAAATTCAATAGAGATAAGTTCAAAATATAGAATGACAGAATGAAGATCTATATCAAGAGTTTGGGTGCTCAACACTGGAGCTATGTTGAGAACGCCTATGTAATTCCCACTGGCACTTTAATCGATGATCAGAAAAGAGAGATTCAAGAAAATGGGCAAGTCATGGAAGCCCTTATTAGCAGTTTGTCTAAGATTGAGTTCATTGATGTACATGATAAGGACACTCCTAAAGATGTATGGGACACACTAGAAACTATTTATGGCAGTGATGAGCATGTCAAGCAAGCTAAGGAAGAGAGACTTAGAGGAAAATTTGAAGACATGAGGATGGTTGAAGGTGAGACCATTCAACAATATGGCATAAGGATCAAGACTGTTGTTGGAGATACCAAGAGCACTGGTGGAACAATTGATGATGCCACCATTGTCTGTAAATTTTTGAGATAATTGTTACCGGTCTATGCAATCAGAGTTGCTGCTATTCAGGAACTAAGGTCTATTGACAAAACCAAGGTATCCTTAGACTCTATCATTGCTAAATTGACTGCATATGAGTTGAATAGCTATGATGGCAGTGTTAAGAAAACTAAGTCAACCTTTAGAGCATCTGTTGCACCAACCAGAAAAGGAAAAGAAGTAAGTACCAATTATGAATCCATGCAAATAAGAGGTATGGATGATGAAGAGATTCCGATGGAGTTTGAAGCTCTTCTTGCCAAGAGAATTCCAAAGGCACTGGAAAATACAAAGGTAAGCTTCCTTTAAAAAAAATTCCTGCAATAAGATAGCACATATAGTTGTTAACTGTCCTAACAATGACAATAAGGATAAACAAGAGAGGTTTAGAAATTATAAAGGAGGAAATACAAGAAATTGTCTTGTTGCAATTGATGAAGGTGTTACTGATGAAGAATCTGAGGATGAAGAGAATGAGGACATAGTGTTTGTAGTTGTAAAGGAAGAAGTGTCTGACAAGAAAGAACTTCTCTCTCACATTGACAACTCTAATGAGTGGATTATTGATAGTGGTTGTTCTCACCACATGACTGGTGATCGGAGAAAGTTTGTCTCTAGAAGAATATGATGGAGGTGTTGTTAGATTTGGCAATGATGCACCTTCCTTGGTAAAAGGAGAATGATACATCTCACTGAATGGAAAGAGCAATGTGAATGATGTCTACTGGGTAGAAGGTCTTAAGCATAACATGTTGAGTGTTGCTAAGCTAAATGATAAAGGACTCACTCTAGAGTTCAAAGGTGGAGTTTGCAGTATAATTGAAAAGTGTGGTGAACTTATTGCCACTAGTAAGAAGACCAGAGGTAACTTGTTTCAGTTGAATGCCAAGATAAGTCAGCATCTGATGGTGAAGTTTGATGACAAGTGGATATGGCATAGGAGACTTTGTCATATAAACTTTGATAATATTGTAAAGGCTAGTAAGATCAAGGCAGCAAGAGGATTGCCTTTGTTGAACAAACCGAAGAATGCTTTATGCAGAGAATGTCAACTTGGGAAGATGTCTTCCTCAACTTTCAAAGGTGAGTCTTTTTCAGTAGAAAACTTACTTCATCTTGTGCATACTGATTTGTGTGATCCTATGAAAACTAGAAGTATTCAGGGAGATAGGTACTTCATGATTATTACTGATGACTTCTCAAGAATGATGTGGGTCTCATTCTTGAAGGACAAGTCTGAGACATTTGGAAAATTCAAAGCCTTCAGAACATTAGTAGAGAAGGAAAGTGGTCATAAGATAAAATGCCTAAGAATTGATCAAGGAGGTGAATTCAATTCTGATAAATTCAACAAGTACTGTGAAGATAGCGGTATCAAGAGGCAGTTGTCCGCTCCAAGGAAACCACAACAAAATGCCATTATAGAAAGGAATAATAGGATTGTAGTTGAAGTGGAAAGAACAATGCCGATCCAAGGAAAGGTTGCTCACACTTTTTGGAGAGAAGCTGTGAGCACTGCAGTCTATACTATGAACCAGGTACTTATCAAGAAAGGTAAAAATAAAACCCCTTATGAGTATTGGACCGGGAAGACTCCCACTGTGAGTTATTTCAAAGTATTTGGTAGTAAGTGTTACATCAAGAGAGGTGAGCATCTAAGCAAGTTTGATGCTAAATGTGATGAAAGAATATTTCTGAGATATTCCACTAAGAGTAAAGCTCTCAAGTGCTACAACAATAGAACATAGAAAATTGTTGAGAGTATCAATGTCAGGGTTGATGAATCCCCTAAGGAACCTGAGGAAACCTGCAACAGGGAAGTGGAAGATGAACCGGGCATAGCCTTCTGGAAACCAATTAAGAAAGAAACAAGTAAAGATCTCAGTGTTCCTATACTGGTAGAAGCTACAGTAGGTGAAGAAGAAGAAGAAGAAAGAGAATATAAGAGTAAAAGCAAGCAGAACCAACTAGAACCATTCCTAGATATGGGAAACTACATCATGATTTGAAGCAAATCATAGTAGATAATGATGCAGGGATACTCACAAGAAGAAAGGTGAAAGAAAACTCTTGCATGATTTCTGAATTGGAACCCAAGACTTCTAGAGAAGCATTTACAGATGAAGACAAGATTAAGGCAATGGAAGAGGAGCTAGACCAGATAGAAAGGAATGCAACAAGGTCCTTGGTACCCAGATGAGAACACAAAAATGTCATAGGCACCAAATGGGTCTTCAGGAATAAGCTAAATAAAGAAGGCACAGTTGTGAGGAACAAGGCAAGACTTGTATGCAAGGGATATGCTCAGGAAGAAGGAGAAGGCTATGGAGAAACCTTTGCTCCTGTGGCTAGACTAGAAGGTGTCTGAATGCTAATTGCATTTGCAGCATTCAAGAGATTTAAGGTATACCAGATGGATGTAAAGTTTGCATTCTTGAATGGAATCCTATAAGAGGAAGTGTATATTGAGCAACCGGATGGGTTTGCCTTATTAGAAGATAGTAACATGGTGTGTAGATTACACAAGGCCCTGTATGGATTTAAACAAGCACCAAGGGTATGGTATGAACATTTACACTCTCATCTTGAGAAAATAGGATTTCAGAGAACAAGTTAGGATAGTAACATCTTCCTGAAATCTGAAGGTGATCAGATTCTGATCTGTGAAGTATTTGTAGATGACATAATCTTTGGAGGAGATTATGAAATGAGTCATGCTTTTGCAGATGAAATGAAGAAAGAGTTTGAGATGTCTCTGATTGGATAGGTAAATTTCTTCATTGATTTATAGATTCAGCAAATGAAAGAGGGTATCTTTATTACCTAGTCCAAGTATGTCAAAGAGGTATTGAAGACCTTTGCCATGGAGGTGAGCAAACCAGTTGCTACACCGATGGTGACCAGCTGTAAAATTACTAAGGAAGATGATTCAACGTTGGTGAATGAGAAGGAGTACCAGTCAATGATCAGTAAGCTGCACTATGTGGTGCACAATAGACCAAATATTGCTCATGTAGTAGGCATAGTTGCTCATTTTCAGAAAAGTCCAAGAGAAGCCCACTTGGTAGCGGTAAAGAGGATTCTTAAATACCTAAAAGGGACTATTGACTATGGATTGTGGTATCTATACAATGGTGATTTTAATCTCAAAGTGTTTACCGATGCATATTGGGGAGGTAATGTGGATGACTGGAAAAGGACACCCGTGTTGAACATAGAGTACCACTGAGAGGGGGGTGAATCAGTGGTTCTTAGTTTTCCAACTCTTTACCAATCCAATCCTAGACAATCAACTATTTACTTAACCACTAAATAGTCATACCAGTAATGCAAGAGAGAAAAACAAAGAGATCATACACACTCAAGAGATTCACAACAACAAATTTATGAGGAAAACCCAATATGGGAAAACCCTCGGTGAGAAAAGTTGTTGGAGACTACTGCTCCAATCTAGCCTCACATATAAACTACCTACTTACAAATATTTTGGTTACCAACCCCTACTCTTTTAGGGCACCAACCCAAGGAGCACCAACCCCTTCTCTTTTAGGGCACCAACCCAAGGAGCGCCAACTCCTGCACCTAGATTCAATTAGACGATATATATTGAAATACTATTCGAATACAATTAAAGCTTCTTGTTGCAAATGAATTCTACAACTCTTGAATCAAATAACTCTCTGCTATCTTTCTCTCCCTTTTACACACAGTCTCTCAACTCATTATATCACACTAGGATGCTACCTACTCTGCCTCACCTTGCTAGTTAGATTCGATCGTCTGACTATGATACTGCCAGTAGAATCCTCTCATCGATTTTCTTATTTTCGCTCACTGCAACTTGCTCAGATTGCCTTCGTAAGTTTTTCTCCACACTTACTATTCCCTCTTTTTTCCTTTTAATCTTCAGAGCATCAACTCTTTTCAATCTAGAGCTCACATCTCTTATCATGTGATTTCCCACCAAAATGCCATTCAAAATCTTGACGGTTAGGTTTTCCTGACCATCTACAAGGCAAAACCAAATCCTATCAGATCTTGCATGATCTAATATTTCTTGATGTCCATCTGTTTATTTTCGCCATTTTCATGCCTTCTAAAACATGTTTTTCCAGATAAGAAAAAAAATGATCCATTATTTCAACCTACAACTGTCAAAGCGCTATTAATGCATTTGTTGTTTCCTTCTTCTAGGTATCCTTTCAAACCGATCTTCTTTCTTCGATCCAGGCACCAACTACTCCCCTGATCCTCCTCTGTCATTCCTTCTTCCTCAAGCCGCAATCAGTCTGATGCAATCCCTTGATTTGTGGTTCCTTCATTAATGATGATTATCTGTTTCATCAACCCTGTCAATGAGGCTTCAACAATCACAACCCACTTGCCACCTCATCTCCTTATGACATCACACCAATCAAGAAATGGCCTACCAACATGCAGTTGGTCTAGTAGACACATACCGATAAAACCATTTGCCAGTAGTGTGTTCTTCTTTTGTTAACCGATAAAGCATCATGTATTGGTTGCACATCTTTACCTCTGGTGATGTGAGACAACTTGTAACATTCTGCCTCTTCATCATAAACAAGCAACCTCCTTTCAGACCGGTTTGTATTTCACCAATAGACCTTCATTCTTTATGCTCACCCTTATGTGGATCTCCTTCATGTGGGTTGACATCAATGACAACTTAGTGCCAAAATGCCAACAATCTCTCCCTTTGGCATTGGTGTCAACTTATCACAGTCCACTCCATACCGGTACATTTCTCTCCCTTTAAAATAATGACAAAGGGTACTTGCCCACTCCCCCTTTGGTCCATACCATGCTCCCCCTGATCCACATAAACCTCCCTAGGCAGATGATACAACTCCCAACTTGTGGTGGAGATACTCAAACATGCTTATCGATAGTGGTTTGGTAAAAATGTCTGCTACTTGTTCACCAGCAGGAACATAGTCTATTCTTACCTCTTGTCCTTCAACCTTCTCTTTGAGGAAATGGTACTTGATTGCAATGTGTTTTGTTCTAGATTGCATGACCAGATTCTTTGCTATGTTGATTGCACTCAAATTGTCACACCGAATGATAATGGGATCAGTGATGTCCACTTGGATATATTTGAGAGTCTTTTTCATTCAAAGCACCAGAGAGCAACATGTAGCAGCAACAATGTACTCAGCTTCAACAATAGATAGGGAGACTGTGTCCTGCTTCTTGTTATGCCATGAGACCAATCAGTCACCTAGAAAGAAAGAACCACCACTTGTTCTCTTTCTATCATCAATACATCCCGCCCAATCGGCATCAGTGTATGCTTCCAAGATAAAATCTCCCTATTTAGGATACCACAAACCATTGCTAAGAGTTCCTTGTAGATACCTAAAAATTCTGCTAACAAGATTCATGTGTGACTACTTTGGTGCAACTTGGAATCGGGCTACCATGCATACCTCCTAAACTATATCCGGTCTTGAAGCAGTTAGATACTGTAGACTACCTATCATGGATCTATACAAAGTCTGATCCACTACCGATTATTCATCATTCTTACTCAATTTGTTGTCGGTCACCATGGGAGTACTTATTGGTTTGCAACCTTCTAGTTGGAATTTCTTTAGTATCTCCTTTGCATACTTGACTTGTGAGATGAAGATTCCTTTATCTTTTTGTAATATTTGCAAGCCAAGAAAGTAAGTCAATTCACCAAGCATTGACATCTTAAATTCTGGCTGCATCTGATCAGTAAACTCTTTGCAGAGAGTATCCTTGTTGCCTCCAAAGATGATGTCATCTACATAAACAACCACAATAATCATGTGATTTCCATCTTTCCTTATGTACAAATTACTGTCAGCACTTCCCTTTTTGAATCCTTGCTTCTTCAGATACTAATCTAATCTTGAGTACCATGCTCTAGGAGCTTGCTTCAAACCATATAGAGCCTTCTTTAACCAACACATAAATGTCTCATCATCAGGCAGTAGAAATCCTTCCGGTTGTTCCATGTATACTTCTTCTAAATTTCCATTAAGAAAAGAAAATTTTACATCCATTTGGTATACTTTATAGCCCTTGTAGGTAGAGTAAGCTAGAAACATCCTAATTTCTTCTAGTCTATCCACTAGTGCAAATGTTTCTTCAAGGTCAATCCCCTCTACTTGAGAGTATCCTTTGCACACTAGTCTAGCTTTATGCCTTACAATCTTACCTTCTTCATTCATTTTGTTCTGGTAGACCCACTTTGTACCAATGATGTTCTTGTCTTCCAGTCTAGGGACTAACTCTCAAGTCTTGTTCTTCTCAATCTGGTGCAGTTCTTCTTCCATGGCATCCATCCATTCTTGTCTCTTGCTAACCTCAATGAAATTTTTGGGTTCAACTTCAGTCATGAGGCATAGGTTGACTTGTTCATTATTCTGGGAAAGTCTTCTTCTAGTTTGCACACCATCATTCTTATTCCCCAGAATTTTCTCTTCCGGGTGATTCAACTGTACATACCGGTTGGGAACCTTTGGGAATGCTATTCTGGTACAATTTATGTCTGAGCTTCATAATATTCATCACCAAAGTCATCATACCGGTTAAACTGTGTTTGATATCCTTTGTGCATATCTTCATCGACTCTTACATGCACACTTTCAAAAACTCTTCTTAGTCTTTTATTGTAGCATTTGTAGGCTTTGTTGTTAGATGAGTAACCAAGGAAGATCCCTTCATCACTCCTAGAGTCAAAACTTCCCAAGCCATCCATATATTTCTTAATGAAGCACTTGCTTCCAAATACTTTGAAATATTTGACTGATGGCTTCTGGTCATACCATAGCTCATAAGGGGTCATCTTGTTGTTTGTTCTTAATTGTACCCGGTTCAAAGTGTATGCAGCAGTATGCACAACTTCTTTCCAATAAGTATCATGCAGATTTTCCTCATTCAACATGGTTCTGGCCATCTCTTTGACCGTCCTGTTATTCCTTTCTACCACTCCATTTTTCTGTGGTGTTCTAGGAGAAGAGTATTTCCTTCTAATTCCATTTTTTTCACAATAATCTTCAAATTCATTTGATGTGAACTCTCCACCCCTGTCTAATCTTAGGCATTTTAATTTGTACCCACTTTCTTTTTCTACCATCTTTTGAAAGATATTGAATCTTTCAAAAGCTTGTGATTTATCTTGCAGAAAGGTGACCCATGTCATCCTTGACTAGTCATCAATGAAGAGCATGAATTATCTTTCACCAACAAGTTCTCTTGTTCTAGTTAGACCACACATATCTGTATGCACAATTTAAAGTGGCTTGGAGGTGTTGTGCTCCTTTGTCCTAAAACTCACTCTTGTTTGCTTACCTTTTACACATTCATCATAGAATGTGTTTACCAGTTTGATGATGAGAGGAATATTCCTCACACACTCCTTTTTGCTTGCTGCAACTAAGTTATCAAAATTTATGTGTCCTAATCTTCTATGCCACAACCAACTTTCATCTACTTGCCCTATCATACATTGGGACTCGTAGCATTCATTTAGATTATAAACATTTCCATCAGTTCTCTTTCCTTCAGCCACAACTTTACCAGTATTGTATTTCTTTATCTGAAAACTGGTTGAGTGAAAGGTGAACTTGTAACCTTTGTCACACATCTGACTCACACTCAACAGATTATGTTTGAGGCCTTCCACATAGTATACATCATGTGCCTTCAGCTTTCCATCAATGCTTAGCGTTCCGTTTCCCTTTATTTTGATGGAGGAATTGTCTCCAAACCTTACCAATCCACCGTTCCAATCTTCAAGTTTAATCAATTTCCTTTTGTCACCTGTCATGTGGTTTGAGCAACCACTATCTACTACCCATAGATTTTTACTTTCAGCATGCAAGGCAGTCTGCACTAGGAGACTTGATTCTGCCTTTTCCTTTTCTTTATCAACCCAAACTGGTTGGATTTCCTTCTTCTTGTCAGCTATTATATTCAGCTCAGGTTTAGTTACCAGTTCATGATCTGGATGTTTCTTCATCTTATTGATCTTCTTGTTTTTGCATGACTTTGCTATGTGTCCAAATTCTTGACAGTTATAGCATTTTCTATTTTCATTAAAGTGAAAATCCTTAGAATTATTGTAGGGTACCGGTTTGTTCTTTTTACAATCAAAACTCTTATGTCCATATCTGTTGTATTGATGGAAGACAATATTTATATCCTAGAGTGCACTAAATGAATTTCTACTTTCATAATTCATAGAAGACTTATTGGTTACCCTACAGTCAGCTATTTGGTGCCCAAACTTATTCAACCGGTAACAATAACCATGAAAGTCTGATACATATCCGTTGGGTTGTCTTGGTCCTAAATGGAATTGCTTCATTGGGTGTCTTCCATTCATGTGGTTAAATCTTGTGAGTCCTTCTCAGTTAATTATGGTAATCCTCCCTGAGTCTGCATATTTATGCATGAAATATGGCCTCCGATTCATTTTTGCATACCGGTTTGGATGTTGATTTCTAACAGCATTTGCATATGTCTTTTTGCCAGTATCCTTGCCTACTATGAATGTCTTCTTTTCTTCACCTTCAATTGAAGAGGTGTACATTATCTCTTTGTTGGATTTACCTTTGTGGGTTGAACCTTGACCAACTTCAAAGCCTAAGCGATCGGTATCTTTGGATTGCTTTTGTTTGCTCAACATCTTATCCAGAGCCTCAATGTTGCCTTCATAATTACTTCTTGTTTTTATTTCTTCCTTGCTTTCTTCAAGCTCCTTTCTGAGCTTTATTATTTCTGCTTCCATCTCTTGATGCTCCTTTTCTTTCTTTGACAGATCAAGTGTTGTAACTTCACTAATCCTCTTAGTTTCTTCCAGCTGTAGTTTTAAGTCAGATATGATTTGACCGGATTCTTCCAGAGACTGCTTCAAAAGATCTTGTTCATCTATTGCAACAAGCTTAACCATCTTGATTTCCCTTCTTGTTTTACTCAATTCTTCAAGTGCACCGATAAGTTCACTTTCCAAATCCACTTCAGCTTCAATATCCTCTTCTTTCTCATCTTCATTAGCGGGTCTGTCAAGTGCCATGAAATGATTTACTTTCTGGTCATTCTCATGGTCATCATCTTCTGATGGATCTTCATCATCTATTGTGTCATCCTTAATGGTATATAGGTTGTTTTGGTTCTGGTAGCCTCTTCTTCCCTGTCGCTAGTCATTCCTATCTCTATCTTTGTCAGTAGATCTTTTGAACTCTCTTGGCTCATCTCCACCAGCTTCTTTGTAAGGACAAGTTGCAGCGAAGTGTCCTACTTTCCCGCAGTTGAAGCATTTAAGTGGTAGCTTTCCCTTGTACCGATCGAATCCTCATTTGATCTTCCTAAAAAATTTTGCTACTTTAGTATTAGAGTCTTCACTGGATTCTTTATGATTAATAGCTTCTTTGCCCTTTTTGGTGACATTGAATGCTGCCTCTTTCCTTATGGAAGTTTCCCCATTTGTTCTCATCTCATAGGCTGTCAAGGAGCCAAATAGTTCATCCATTGTAAAAGTCTTCAGATCCTTGGCTTCTTCTATGGCTAACACCTTAGTATCATATTTTAGAGTGAGAGATCTAAGTATCTTTTTGAAAAGAATCTCATCTATGATCTCTTCTCCAAGTCCTCTGATAATATTCACAGTTTCATCAAATCTGTGAAGATAGTCTGTAATATTTTCATTATTTTTCATTTTGATACTTTCAAGTTGGCTCCTCAGTGTTTGCATCTTGGCTTCCTTGACCTTTGCATCTCCCTCAAACAACCTCTGCAATTTGTCCCATGTCTCCTTTGCTGAAACAGAGTGCATGACATTGAAAAATTAATTATCAGATAGTCCACTCAAGATGGCATGTTTTGCCATTGCATTATTCTCATACTCCCTTTTTCCATCTGGATCAGTGGGAGGAGTATTTGGAATGACATACCCATTTCTTACTGACATCCAAACATCAAAACCAAGAGATGAAATATAGGTATCCATTCTTCTGCACCAGAACGCATAGTTAGATCCATCAAACATGATGGCTTTTGAGGAAGAAGACTCACTTCTTACCATTGTTCTCAAGGTTCAGAATCTTCCCCAAGGTCTAAAAATAACTGGGAACCTCGCTCTGATACCAATTGTTGAACACAAAGTACCACTGAGAGGGGGGTGAATTAGTGGTTCTTAGTTTTCCAACTCTTTACAAATCCAATCCCAGATAATCAACTATTTACTTAACCACTAAACAGTCATACCGGTAATGCAAGAGAGAAAAACAAAGAGATCATGCACACTCAAGAGATTCGCAACACCATATTTATGAGGAAAACCCAACATGGGAAAAACCTTGGTGAGAAAAGTTGTTGGAGACTACTGCTCCAATCCAGCCTCACAGGTAAACTACCTACTTAAAAAGATTTTGGGCACCAACCCAAGGAGCACCAACCCTTTCTCTTTTAGGGCACCAAACCAAGGAGCACCAACTCCTACACCTAGCTTCAACTAGGCAATGTATATTGAAATACTATTCAAATATAATTAAAGCTTCTTGTTGCAAATGAATTTTACAACTCTTGAATCAAATAACTCTCGGTTATCTTTCTCTCCCTTTCACACACAATCTCTCAACTCATTGTATCACACTAGGATGTTGCATGCTCTGCCTCACCTTGCCAGTTAGATTCAATTGTCTGACTATGATACTACTAGTAGAATCCTCTCACCGGTTTTATTGCTTTCTCTCACTGCAACTTGCTTAGATTGCCTTCATAAGTTTTTCTCCACACTCACTATTCCCTCTTTTCTCCTTTTAATCTTCACAACATCAACTCTTTTTTGTCTGGAGCTCACATCTCTTATCAAGTGATTTCCCACCAAAATGCCATTCAAAATCTTGATGGTTAGGGTTTCTTGACCATCTACGAGGCAAAACCAAATCCTATCAGATCTTGCACGATCTGATCTTTCTTGATGTCCATTTGTTCATTTATACCATTTTTCGTGCCTTCTAAAACACTTTTTTCAAGATAAGAAAAAAAATGATCCATTATATCAACCTACAACTGTCAAACCGTTATTAATGCCTCTATTGTTTCCTTCTTTGAGGTATTCTTTTAAACTGATCTTCTTGCTTTGATATAGGCGCCAACTACTCCCTTGATCTTCCTCTGTCGTTCCTTCATCCTCAAGACACAATCATTCTAATGCAATCCCTTGATTTGCAGTTCCTTTATCAAATACGATTATCTATTTCATCAACCCTGTCGATGAGGCTTCAACAACCACAATCCACTTGCCACCTCAGCTCCGTATGGCATTACACTAATCAAGACATGGGCTACCAAAATGCAGTTGGTCCGATAGAAACATACTGGTAAAAACCTTTGCTAGAGTGTTATTCTTTTGTTAATTGGTAAAGAATCCTGTACCGGTTGCACATCTTCACCTTTGCTAATGTGAGACAGCTTGTAACATTCTACCTCTTCATCATAAACAAGAAACCTCCTTTCAGACTGGTTTGTATTTTACCAGTAGACCTTCAATCTTTATGCTCACCCTTATGTGGATCTCCTTCTTTATGGTTGACTTCAATGACAACTTAGTACCAAAATGCCAACAAACCAGTGGAGCATTCTTTCTTGGTAGAAGACTAGTCTCATGGACGAGTAAGAAGCAGAGCATTTATGAACTGCACTCAGGTAATCTAGATGAAACATGTATTAGATAGTTTCAAAGTACCTATATATGAATCGGTGAGTATATTTTGTGACAATACTAGTGCAATCAATATTTCCAAGAATTTGGTATTGCATGTTAGAATTAAGCACATTGAGCTCAAGTATCAATTCTTGAGAGAGAAGGTTCAAAACAGAGAGGTTGTATTACAACATGTTTCCAGTAAGGAGTACCTAGCAGACATATTCACTAAGCGCTTACCGAAGACTACATTTACCTATTTGAGAGGTGAATTAGGGTTCTTGCCCCTTCATGAAGTAAACTAAAGATGTGTGCTCCACATAACTCAGGTATTGCAGTGACAAATCTTTCAGGATTGATGTGTTGAAGGATGCTACTCCATAGGGGGAGAAACATGGTGGATTATGGAAGCTTGTGCCTCCACTTTGGCAGTGTCATCAAAGGGGGAGAATATATATGATATGGGCAAAGATATATTATAGTTGCACTGGTCTATGATGTTATTAGTTGCAATGATACACTGAGTATTGCCATCAATGCCAAAGGGGGAGATTGTTGGCATTTGATGAACCAATATGTTGGCATATGATGATATGATAATAATTTATGTTTTCATTGATGTCAATAAGTTCAGGTCAACTAGTATGAAGATTGGAAAAAGTTGTTATTGGTGATCAAGTTCGAGAGCCGATATAAAGAGATGTAGTGAACTGATATTGGGGTTCCACTAAGTGTGACTACAGGTTGGTAGTCTTAGCTCGAGGGTTTCCGGTTTGGCAATCTAGTTTGTGCGATGCAACTGACGATATTCTGTGATGAGTTAGCTAAGAAATAAGGATGAGATCGAGATGCTACATCATTTTTGTGCACATGAAGGATTTCCTTGAGGATCTTGCATGTGAAGATCGACTGCATTTATTGTCTACCTCAGGAATGAACATTCTTCTAAGTGGTATGAGAAGAAAGCATGATGGGTTAATGATTTATATGTGCGGTGAAGAATGGATGATGCAGAATGACTTTTGATCTATTTAAGATTGTTTCAGTCTATGTTAAGTATTTTGTATGGTCAGGATTGGACCGCTTGTAATTGTAAACCTAAGATGCTTAGGGTTTAGGGTTTATGCTACTGACCTAATTGTTGTCTATAAGGTCGATGAAGTTTGTTATTGTAAGTTGTTGGCAAAAGTCGTGTATGTATCTGAGTGATGAGATACTTGCCAGACCAATGAGTGAAAATTGTAGAGTGTGATTGCAGAGTAGAGGAATTGAAAAGGATCTGCCTTAGCATATAGTGTTGTTATCATATCAGAGTTTTACATGTTATCTTCTAACCATTTCAATAGAAGGAAAATCCCTTTGTCAGGTAGCTTTAACAGGATTACTGTAAATCCTCTAACCAGATGACTCAAGTTCATTAAGTTCTTTAAATCCTCTAGCTAACCTTTAACAGGGTATATAGCCATTCCTTAACCGGGTGATCTTTAACGGGATCGGTTCCTAGTAGAACGTTATTGTAAAAGTCTTTAACTAGACTAGGCTCCTAATAGAGCGAGCTTCAAAATAGTTCAAAACAAGCTTGTCGGTATTCATCCCAACCGTAGTTTTTCCCATTCGGATTTCCATGAGAAAAATTTGTGTCATGAGTTGTGCATTTTCATGTGATGATTAAGTATTCTTTGTTTAGGTGATTATGCATGTAGAGCTAATGGTTATGGTATTGTTGATATAACACATGCATATTTTTATTAGTGAAGTAGTTATCCAGTGTTGAATGATATTTGTAGTATTCAATTTACTGGTTTAGATGTCCGAAGTCTTACTGTGTTTAACCGGTATTGCCATGGTTAAGTCCAGTAATGAAGACAACCAGTTATCATTGTTTTAACTTGATAAGTTGTTGAGAATTTTTTGTATGTACTGATTCACCCCCCCTCTCAGTACCAGTTAGGGTATCTTTTGTTCATCATTATTCATCATGTCAATTAGGGAAAATGGAATACTCAACCTTCAAGAGAAAATCTTTCTCAGCTAGACATTTTCTACATTTGGTTCATACTAACTTAGGTGGACCAATGAGGACTAGGAGTATTCAAGGAGATTGGTACTTCATGATATTTATTGATGACAACTCAAGAATGATGTGGGTCACATTCTTGAAACATAATACAAAAGCATTCAAGAAATTCAAAGCAATCAGAGCCTTAGTTGAGAATGAAAGTGGAAGGAAGCTGAAATGTTTAAGGACTAATCAAGGTGGTGAATTTACTTCAGAGGAATTCACTAAATACTATGAAAAAAATAGGATCAAGAGGCAACTATCTACACCAAGGACACCACAACAGAATCATATTGTAGAAAGGAACAAAAAATCAATGGTTGAAGCTTCTAGGACTATGTTAATTCAAGGAGGTATAGTTAAGACATTTTGGAGAGAAGCTATTAGCACAACCATTTATATAATGAACCAGATACTAGTCAAAAGAGGTAAAGACAAAACACCCTATGAATACTGGTATGGTAGAACACCAAATGTTAGTTACTTCAAATTTTTTGGTAGTAGATGTTTTATTAAAAGAAGTGATTATATTGGAAATTTTGATGCCAAAAGTGATGAAGGCATATTTCTTGGTTACTCCACCAGGAACAAAGCTTACAAGTTCTACAACAACTGGACTAAGAAGATCATTGAAGGTGTCAATGTTTGAGTAGATGAATTTCCTAAAAAATCGAAAGAAACCAGCAAGAAGAAGGAAGAAGAAGAACCAAACACACTATTTTTGGAACCAGAACTGGTAAAGCCAGAAGTTGGAGAACTGAACATAGAAGCCCCAGTTCAACCGGAACATGAAGGTCCAACAGAAGATGAATAAAGTGAAGAAGAAGAAGAACCTAAAAACCAAGATCAAGTTATTCCAAGGTATGTCAGACTCAATCACAACCTCAATCAGATTATTGGAGACAAGAATGTGGATATGTTAACTAGAAGAAGGCTAAGAGAAAACTCTACCATTAAGCCTATAACAACAAAATAAGCCTTTGCAGATGAAGACTGGATCAAGGAAATGGAAGAATAACTTGATTAGATATATAAGAATAATACATGGTCATTGGTACCCAAACCGAAAAATAATAATGTAATAGGAAAGAAGTGGGTATCAAAAACAAATTGAATGAAGATGGAGTAGTGGTGAGGAATAAAGCCAGACTAGTATGCAAAGGATATGCACAAGAGGAAGGTGAATATTATGGTAAGACATTTGCCCTAGTAGCAAGATTGGAAGGAGTAAGGACTCTACTTGCATTTGCAACATACAGAGGATTTAAGGTATATCAGATGGATGTTAAATCAACATTCTTAAAAGGAATATTGGAAGAAGAAGTTTACATAGAACAACTAGATGGTTATGCATTAACTGAAGAAAAGGATATGGTGTGCAAGCTTCATAAGGCACTATATGGATTGAAACAAGAACGAAGAGCATGGTATGAAAGATTGCACTCTCACTAAGTAAAGATAGGTTTTCAAAGAACCAGTGAAGATAGTAACATATATCTCAAGACAAAAGGAGATAAAATACTGGTAAGTGAGGTATTTGTTAATGATATCATTTTTCGAGGTAATGATGATATGTGTCATGATTTTGATAATGAAATGATGAATAAATTTGAGATGTCACTAGTAGGTGAGATAAAAAAATTCATAGGTTTGTGAATCCAACAGATGAAGGAAGGAATTTTTATCACACAATCCAAGTATGTGAAAAAAGTGTTGAAAACTTTTGTAATGGGAGATTGTAAACTAGTTGGAACACCAATGGTTACAGGCTATAAATTATCTAAGGAAGATTATTCTACACCAGTTGATGAAAAAGAATACAGATCCATGATAAGTAAGCTACATTATGTAGTCCACAATAGACCGGATATTGCTCATGCAGTAGGTTGGTTGCTTAATTTCAGAAAAATCCGAAGGAGTCACACATGATTGCAACTAAAAGTATTTTTGGATTCTTGAAAGGCACAATAGATTATGGGTTATGGTATCCATATGCATGAGACTTTGACTTAAAAGTCTATACCAATGCATATTGGGCAGACAATGTTGATGACATGATAAGTAAAACCGGAGGAGCATTTTTTCTTGGAGGCAAATTAGTGTCTTGGAGAAACAAGAAACATAGTTGTATCTCTCAATCAACAACAAAAGTTGAGTATGTTGCAGCTTACATGAATTGTACCCAAGCAATTTGGATGAAACACATATTGGAAGGTTTCAAGCTGAAGATATCAAGACCGGTGAGAATTTTCTGTAATAACACTAGTGCTATAAATATTTCTAAGAACCCGATGTTGCATGCTAGGACAAAGCATATAGAGATGAAGTATCATTTTTTGAAAGAGAAAGTTCAAAGAAAAGATGTATCACTGGAGCACGTTTCCACTAAAAAACAACTAGCAGATATTTTTACTAAACTTCTACCTAAGGCTACATTTGAATATCTTAGAGGTGAGTTAGGGGTTGTACCCTTACACGAAGTCAATTAAGCGGATATGGAAGACATCAATCCTGGAGCGTATTGAAAATCTTGAAGAAGGATTGGTGAAAAATGGAGCTACTCCATAGGGGGAGTAGATAATTGCAAATCGGTGAAGCATGGATACGAAACATAATGATGTACCTTCACTTTGGCATCATTGTCAAAGGGGGGGAAGTATATGATTGATAGTATTTATATGTTAAGGAGAGGAGACAGATTGTAGACTAGTTACCAGCTAAAGATATGAAGATGTAGTTGAAGGATAGTTTATCTTGAAAAATATAAACCAGGATTCCTATACCTGTGTATATGCTTTACTCTCATTTATAGCAATCAATTGGTATTGATATTTGTATTGCCATCAATGCCAAAGGGGGAGAATGTTGGCATTGCATGAAGATTGCATTGAAGAAGTATAGTGTTGTCATTGATGTCAATAGAAACTGGTAATGAAGCAGTAAAGCAATTGGTAATGAAGCAGTAAAGAAACCGGTA
The DNA here is from genome assembly GCF_030272615.1 of Cryptomeria japonica. Classification (NCBI taxonomy): domain Eukaryota; kingdom Viridiplantae; phylum Streptophyta; class Pinopsida; order Cupressales; family Cupressaceae; genus Cryptomeria; species Cryptomeria japonica. The sequence continues at coordinate 202,882,810 of NC_081409.1, forward strand.
ATGAAGCAATGATGATCAACTAGTAACCCTAACCAGTTGAGAAGCAGAAACCTAACCGATGAAGCTTGGAGATTGGTTGTGATGATTTATGACTGAATGATGATCGATGATGAAGATGTCATGTAAGCATGTTGCACATGATGAGTTTTGAAAAGGTTTTGGGGTGGAAAGATAATCGTTTATCTTGGGAATGATCAAATGTGTATTATGAAGTGATAAACGCGTGATGTGTTACAAGATTCAAAGTGCGATGATCCAGGAGTAGTTGTAGATGCCTGGAAGAATGTAAAGTTGATTGCATGTAATCTAACAATCAAGATTGAACTAATGTGTTTGTAATATCTATGAGAATTTTAGGGTTTGTGTTGTGTTACCGACCTAATATATTTCTTTATAAGATTGATAGATTGATTGAAAGAGTGGTTGGAAAACTTTATTAAGTGTGAAAGTGATTATTGCCGAACTAAGAGGTGTGTCTACAGAATGATGTGAAAGCAGATATGAGTGGTAAAGGATCTGATTCAGCAAGGAAGTGTTATTTCTAGATCGGTCAAAGAACCTATTTTTCTCTACCTATTACAACATTAAAATCCCTTAACCGGGTAAGCTCTAACATGCTTATTGTTTAAATCCTCTAACCAGGTGATCCATTAACTTAGATTTGATATCCTCCACCGAGGTTACCTTTAACAGGGTATTTGTAGTCAATCCCTTAGCCAGGTGGCCCTTAACCGGATCTGTTCCTAATAGAACATTCTTGTATAAGCTTCTAATAAGGCTTGACTCCTAATAGGGCAAACTTCAGAAGAGTTCAAAATACTTGTGGGTATTCATCCCAATCGTGGTTTTTTCCCGTTTGGGTTTCCATGTGAAAAATCATTATGTCAAGTGCTGAATGATTTTGTAGATGTGTTTTTGGTATGGTTGATATGAATGACTGGTAAATCTGCAAAGATATATTTAAATGACTAGAAATGATCTAAAATATGTTATTACTAGTATTAGCAAAGTGGTTGAAGGTTTTGGTAAAATGATATTTAAGTTTCAAATCTGTTGCTTTATATCACTGAAATATTAGGTCAACTGGTAAGGTTTAACAAAGCAGTTGCAGATTTCTTAAAGTGTTTAAACCGATATATTTTGTGAGTTGTTTTTTAGTTGGAAATAAGTTTAGTTTATTTTCTATCTATTGTTTCACCCTCCCCCACTTAGTAGTTGACCGGATCTCTACAGTTTCATCATATTATCATATTCAAGGAACAATTTCTTGGGAAATAATGAAATACTTAGTGGAGTGTTTTGAGGTTTTGAACTTCGGTACAAATCGGATTTTTTTTATGAGTTATGATCAACCAATGGTTGTCATTGCATTGTAAATTGTTATAATGATCTAGATAATGATATGATATGATCTGTATTGTAATTTCAAGATGTAATTAGGGTTTATTGGCCAGCCTAGTTGATATGTCTATTTAGGACGACACAGTTGATGTTTTATGTGTCGGTGCTCCTAGGAAAATGAGTTGAGTTGTCTCAGTGAAGAAAGAGATCTTCCTGAGTGTTGTAGACTATGAAGCATAACTAGATCTGATTTAGCAAGTTGAAAGTGCAAAGTAACAGATCACCTTTTCACTGTTCTTCCCTAACAGTTACAACAACTTAAATCCCTTAATCGGGTAGGTCCTAACAATCCTTAATCATTTAAGTCCTCTAATAGGGAAGCTCTCAAAAAGAGTGGTAAATCCTCTCATGAGGTTGATCCTAATAGATCATTAAGCTCCTAGCTAGAGTAATATGTAAATCCCTTAACTGAGTGACTCCTAATAGGGTCTACTCCTAACCAAATTTGTAAGCTCCTAACAGGGCGTACTTCCAAAGTGTACAAATTTTAGCGGGTACCAACTCCTAGCATGGTTTTTCCCATTTGGGTTTCCACGTTAAAAAAGTTATGGTGTTCATGTGTGGAATTATTTTCTTATGATATTAATGTTTTATTTTTGATTACCAGTTAAGACATGTTATATTTTTTTATTGGAGATCTTAAAGTGGTTACCGATATTGATAGTTAAATGGTTGATGAGGCATTCTGACCAGTTAATCAGTTGGTAAAAGTGTTTCTTGATTTGATGGCTAATCCGATTAATAAGTTTACATAAGTGTGAAATGATTATCTAGATCTGAAAAGGAAAGTGTGAAATCTATTAAGAAGAATTGGTTTATGTGTTGAATGTTTTTCAGATCTGAGAAAAGTTTGTTTTGGATTAAAAGTTTCAGTTCTTGTTAATGCTAATTCACCCCCCCTCCCCCACTCTTAGTATTAATTGGATCCTCACTGTATTAACAATTGGTATCAGAGCATTGGTCCTCTATGTGCAAAAAGATTAACTGCTTGAGGAAAAGGTTCAGAGGTAGTCAAGATGATGAAGAAAGAGGGTCCCAAGCTCAACAAGGATAACTACAAGATCTAGAAAGATAGAATGAAGATCTACCTTAAAGGTCTTGGTGCACAATACTGGAAACATGTTGAAACAAAATATTTTGCTCCTACTACTACTCCCTTGACATCAAATGAACTCAAAGAGCAGCAAGAGAACATGAAAGCCCTAGAAGTTATTGTAAGTACTTTATCTGATTCAGAATATATTGATGTTCAAGGATTAGAAACTGCAGGTGAGGTTTGGGAAAAGTTAGATGCAATCTATGGAGGAGATGAGCATTTACAAAGATCAAAAGAGGAAAGCTTAAGAGGAAAATTTGATGACATGAGAATGCAAGAAGGAGAGAATATTGCACAGTATGGTCAGAGAATGAAAAAATTTGTTGGCAGCATAAAAGGTACTAGTAGTAAAATAGATGGTGATGCAGTGGTGAGTAAAATGCTCAAAACCCTCTAACCTCAGTATGCTATTAGAGTATCAACAATCCAAGAACTTAGATCTATTTCAAAGGATAAAGTTACTGTTGATTCTTTAATCAGTAAGCTAACTACTTTTGAGCTTAATAGTTTGACAATAGTGTTACTAAACCTAGTGAATCTTCCTTTAAAGATTATGTTACCAATTCATCTACTAGAAAAGGAAAATATGTATGTCACAATCATGAATGCATATCAAGTCAAGGAGGTAACCAGGGAAGTGAAGACAATGAAGATAATGTAATGGAATTCGAGGCACTGTTGGCAAAGAAATTTTCAAGAGGCACCGGTAAGTATAAAGGAAAGCTACCCTTAAAATGTTTCTCTTGTAGTAGAATTGGTCATATTGCAGCTAATTGCCCTAATACTGACAAAAAGGAGAAATTTAGAAAGTATAAAGGAAAAGGGAAAAAGAAATGTTATGTTGCAATGGATGAAGGTGCTACTAATAAAGAGTCTAAATAATTTGAAGATAATGAAGAGATTGTGTTTGTAGCCATGAAGGAGGAATTATTTGATGAGAAGGCACTAGTTTCTCATGTAGAAAATAGTGATGAATGGATTATAGACAGTGGCTTCTCACACCACATGACCGGAGATAAAAGTAAGTTTATAACTCTTAATGAATTTGATGGAGGAGTTGTTAGATTTGGAAATGACTCTCCCTACATGGTGAAAGGTAAAGGTTCTATTTCTTTAAATAGGAAGAGTAATGCTAATGATTTCTTTTGGGTTGATGGTCTAAAGCATAATCTATTAAGTGTTGGACAACTCAATGATAAAGTTTATTTGCTTGAGTTTAATGGTGGAGTCTGCAGAATTCTTGGAGGTAATGGTGAATTGATTGCTACCAGGAAGCAAACTAGAGGTAACTTATTTCATTTGAATGCTAATGTCAATAATTGGCTAGTTGCATGAATGGAAGATAGTTGGTTGTGGCACAGGAGATGTTGTCATATAAACCGGATAATGTGATTTGTAAATATTGTAAAATTGGTAAGATGACCTCTATTTCATTTAAAAGAAAGAAGTGTACATATGAGAATATTTTGGATTTGGTACATATTGATATTTGTGGCCCTATGAGAACAAAAAGTTATTTTTGTGATAGGTATTTCATGCTTTTTACAGATGATTATTCTAAAAGAATATGGGTTACATTCTTAAAGGAAAAATTTGAAGCTTTTAGTAAATTCAGAACATTCAAATCTCTAGTTAAGAATGATACCGGTAAGAACTTGATATGTTTAAGGTTAGACTGAGGAGGAGAATTCATATCTGATAAATTTGTTAAGTATTGTGATGAATAGGGTATCAAGAGACAGATGTCAGCTCCGAGAACACCACAACAAAATGGCATAGCAGAAAGGATGAACAGAACAATAGTTGATGCTTTTATAACAATGTTATTATGTGTTGGTACAAGGTAATGTGCCTAAGATGTTTTGGAGAGAAGCAGTTAGTACTGTAGTATATACATTAAACCAGGTACTTGTGAAGAAAGGTAATAACAAGACACCTTATGAGCTATGGTATGGTAAAACTCCCTATGTGAGTTACTTTAAAATCTTTGGAAGTCAATGTTTCATTAAGATAGATAACTATACTGAGAAATTTGATGCAAAATCTGATGAAGGAATTCTTCTTGGTTACTCTTCTAAGAGTAAAGCATATAAATGTTATAATAAGAGAACTAAGAAAATTGTTGAAAATGCTAATGTGAAGGTGTATTATTTGTCAAATAAGTCTGAAGGTACAAGCATATTAGAACCTAAAAATAATGATAATGTGGAAAAACTTTTGATCATTAAACCGAAAGCACAAAATAATGATCAATCGACAAATGCAGAATTAGGTGCTCAATCGGTAAGCGATGATAGTGTGGAAGAGAATACATAATCAGAAAAGGAAGATGTGGAACTGACATAGGCTATACCTAGATATGTCAGATTAAATCACTCACAAGAACAGATAATTGGTGATAAGAATGCAGGTGTGTAGACCAGAAGAAATATTAGAGAAAATTCTTGTTTGATCTCTACAGTGGAACCCAAGACAATTAAAGAAGCACTGAATGATGATGATTGGGTGAATGCAATGAATGAAGAATTAGATCAAATTGATAAAATTAGACATGGTCACTTGTTCCTAGACCGAAGGATAATAATGTCATTGGACCAAAATGGGTCTTTAGGAATAAGTTAAATGAAGAAGGAAAAGTTGTAATAAATAAAGAAAGGTTAGTCTACAAAGGATATGCATAGGAAAGAAGGAGAGGATTATGGTGAAAAATTTGCATCGATTGCTAGATTAGAAGGTGTAAGGATGTTGCTAGCATTTGTTGCATATAAAGGCTTCAAATTCTACCAAATGGATGTCAAGTCAGCCTTTTTGAATGGAATCCTAGAAGAGGAGGTATACATTGAACAACCTAATGGATTTTCCTTGACTGATGATAAGGACATGGTGAATAAATTGCCTTAATCTTTGTATGGTCTTAAGTAGGCACCGAGAGCATGGCATGAGAGACTTCATGCACATTTCATCAAGATTGGATTTCAACGTACCAGTGAGGACAATAATATATACTTGAAGACTAATGGAGACAAGATGCTAATTGTAGAAGTACTTGTAGATGACATAATTTTTGGTGGCAATGATGATATGACTATAATTTTTTTTGATGAGATGAAAAACGAATTTGAAATGTCTCCAATTGGTGAAATAGAGTTCTTTATTGGTTTACAGGTCCAACAACTGGATAATGGTATCTTTATTTGTCAAAGCAAGTATATCAAAAAAGTGTTGAAGACTTTCAGCATGGAAGAATGCAAACCAGTAGGTACACCTATGGTAACAAGCTGCAAATTATCAAAACAAGATGATTCCCCATTTGTTAGTGAAAAGGAGTATAGATCCATGATTGGCAAGCTACATTATGTTGTTCATAGCAGACTGGATATTGCTCATGTTGTTGTCTTAGTAGCTAGATTTCAAAAGGAACTGAAGGAAAGTCACATGATGGTTGTGAAAAGGATTTTTCAGTATCTCAAAGGCACATTAGACTATGGATTATGGTATCCTTGCAAAGGAGATTTCACTTTGGATGTCTTTACTGATGTAGATTGGGGAGGTAATGTGGATGAAAGGAAAATCACAACCGGTGGAGATTTTCTACTTGGAGGAAAACTAGTAGCATGGACAAGAAAGAAACAATCATGTGTTTCTCAATTTATAGTTGAAGCTGAGTATGTTTTTGCATCTATGAATTGCACGCAGGCCATATGGATGAGACATGTGCTAGAAGGATTCAAGATATATATGTCTGAACCATTGACTATGTATTGTGATAGTACAAGTGCAATAAATATTTCTAAGAATCCTATACTTCATGCTAGAACCAAGCACATAGAGTTGAAGTATCATTTCTTAAGAGAAAGAGTTCAAGAGAAGCGGGTGAAGATGTAATATGTGAAGAGCAAATATCAGCTAGCTGATATCTTTACTAAACCCTTACCAAAAACTACCTTTGAGTTTCTTAGAGGTAAATTAGGGGTTAGACCCATACACCGAAAGAATTAAGATGCTAGAGATGCATCAATCTTATGGATTTCATGTTTATCTTTCACTAAGGATTGATGAAGATGTGGGCTACTCTGTAGGGGGGGCGTCCCTCATGCAATTTTGATATGATTTTCCTGATTTACAACTCTAATCTGATAAGATGATATAATTCTGATACATGGAAGAGGTAGCAGCTGAATTGAAGACAAGTGATGCATTTCAATCTTTGGCATTGTTGTCAAAGGGAGAGAAGAAACATAAGGGGGAGAAGAAAAGCAAAATTAGACATGAGAGAAGTTGATGATCAGCCTTGAGAAGAAAAGGAGTCTATCAGAAAGGGGGAGAAGAACAAGATCAAATATGAGAGAAGATAAAAAGAAGAAAATTGACAAATGATGTGTTACCGGCTAGCAAGTTGTAGATGATTGGATATGATAATGATCACTCTGATTGTGTATCTGATTGGTGTTTCCATCAATGCCAAAGGGGGAGAATGTTGGCATGATTGGCATAACTGATGCAGATGAGATGATGACAGTTGATGAGGAATGACTGTATCGGTAGAAGAAAGAAGACTGAGATTTGACATGATTAGTTATTTCTGTTGTCATTGATGGAAACTAGTGTCAACTAATGTTTGATGATGCTTACAGATGGTTTTTGATGTTTGACTTGTTGGCTAAGTGATTTGGTTTACTGGAGATAGAGTTTGACTATTTGATAGGGTTTACCGGCAAGTTTGAGAATTAGGACTTTAACCGGTAAAAAAGAGAAGTTTTGATTGAATCGAGTGATCAGTGATGATTGGTGACTTGTGGTTTGAAATATAAGCTTTCATGATGGATTTGTGTATGTGAATTGAACTGCATCTTGCGATGATTAATAGAAGGCATGTTTTGGATTTCTGATGAAGTTTTGCTAGGGTTTAAGTAGGGTTTAAGGATCGGAGATGAATTCACTCAACCGATAATGATTTTTTTATATGACGGTGATTGATGGTGATTATACATGAAGGAGGTAACACGACATAGCTCGTGTAGATGATTTGAATGCTATTTTGGCATGATTCAAGGAAGAATTGCTTGGGAAACAACGAAACACTTAGTGGAGTGTTTTGAGGTTTTGAACTTTGGTACAGATCAGATTTTTGTGATGAGTTATGATCAACCAACGATTGATATTGCATTGTAAATTATTATAATGATATGGATAATGATCTGATATGATCTGTATTGTAATTTCAAGATGTAATTAGGGTTTATTGGCTGACCTAGTTGAGATGTCTATTTAGGATGACACAGTTGATGTTTTATGTGTTGGTGGTCCTAGGAAAATGAGTTGATCCATCCCAGAGAAGAAAGAGATCTACTTGAGTGTTGCAGACTGTGAAGCATAACTGGATCTAATTTAGCAAGCTGAAAGTGCAAAGTAACATATCATCTTTTTACTATTGTTCTCTAACAATTACAATAGCTTAAATACCTTAATCGAGTAGGTCCTAATATGCCTTAATCATTTAAGTCCTCTAATAGGGAAGCTTTCAAAAAGGGTGGTAAATCCTCTCACGAGGTTGATCCTAGCAGATCATTAAGCTCCTAGCTGGAGTGATAGGTAAATCCCTTAACTGGGTGACTCCTAATAGGGTCTGCTCCTAACCGAGTCTATTGTAAGCTCCTGACATTGCTAAGCTCCTGACAGGGTGTACTTCAAAAGAGTACAAATTTCAATGGGTACCAACTCCCACCGTGGTTTTTCCCATTTAGGTTTCCACGTCAAAAAAATTATGGTGTTCATGTGTGGAATGCATTTCTTATGATGTTCATGTTTTATTTTTTATTATCGATTAAGACAGGTTATGTTTGTTTATCAGAGATCTTAAAGTGGTTACCAGTATTGATGGTTAAATGGTTGATGAGGCATTCTGACTAGTTAATCAGTTGGTAAAAGTGTTCATGAATCTGATATTAATTTGATGGCTAATCTAATTAATAAGTTTACATAAGTGTAAAATGATTGTCTAGATCTGAAAAGGAAAGTGTGAAATTTGTTAACACGAATTGGTTTATGTGTTGAATGTTTTTCAGATCTAAGAAAAGTTTGTTTTGGAGTTAAAAGTTTCAGTTCTTGTTAATACTGATTCACCCTCTCCCCCCCCCCCCCCTCTTTGTTGGATTGTTGGCATTGACAAAACAGGTCAATCTAGAGAACCGATATATGTGCTAAGGTTTGTCATTGATTTCCAACACTTACTAGTGAAAACACTAACTGGTGAAGTGGTATAGGCAGAGTGGTGTTTCTTTTCAGTAAGCAAAAGTGATGACTTACAATACATGGGAACAACATTGGTATTGAATGATCAAAGGTTAATTTAGGTCAAGGAAAGATAAATTAAGTCAACCAATCTATCATTTAGGAAGATCGGTCACTTTGGTGATGGTGAAGTCACAAAAGCTAACTCAGGCAAGAAAACTTGTTTATTCTAACAAACCAGTTTCTCATTGGTAAATAGGGGAAGAGACTTGGTGCTAGCACAACAAACCAACAATCAAACAGAAGTGCAGTGGCATACCGGTACACCAGTATGACAAAAGGAAGACAGTTGATCACCATAAATCTCATAGCGGTGATCGGTTATTTAGTTCCGGCGGCAAAGGATGAGTTGGTAAGCTTGTGTCTATGCCAAATCATATGTTGGTAAGGTCAAATTTTAGTTATCATGCAGTCAAGCATGATTACATGTAGATTTTTTGGTTTGCACTTATTTGTCTGAACATGACTCAGACATTTCTATCTTTTGGAGATGCGGTGGCAGAATTGGATGGACACTTCACAAAATTGTTGTAAGGCACGCAGAGAAAGAGAGATATTTTAAATTTTAAATCCTCCAAAATCCATGATTGGTTTGATTGAGGGAATGCTTGAAGGTGTCGAGAAAAAGTGTATAAAGTGTTCTTGAAGTTCATTCAGAAAGTTTTGATCGTGAAACTTGCAACAAGGAGAATTTTTTGAAGGTGATCCAGTGTGAAAAGCAAAGAGAGAGGAAGTGCTAAAAGGTATTATCACAATAGAGTGTTTTTGAGGTAGATCGACTAAGTGTAGAGTCGAGAGATAGTGAACCGGTAGAGTGTAGAGCTGAAGATCAGAGGACTGACAGAGTGCAGAGCCAAAGGTTAGGGGACAAGTAGAGTGTAGAGCCGAAGGTTTGAGGAATGGTAGAGTGCAGGGTTGAGGGATAGGTGACTGTCTGAGTGAAGAGACAAAGGTGTAAGAAGGAAACTGGTGTTGTGTAAAAAAGACACAACCATTGTGTATTGAGTGTGATGCATATTGAGATTTGATAAATCTATCAGTAGCTAATTCAGTAGATCATCCATCTGTTGCTTTCTAACAACTACAACATAAATCCCTTAATCGAGTGGACTTTAAAATGTCCCTACTATAAAATCCCTTAACCGGGTGACATCTTAACTGATGTTCTGATTCCTCTAACTAAGCTACCTTTAATAGGTTAAATGCACTAACTGACCTTGTTCAAAATCCCTTAACCAGGTGGCACCTAATAGTGTCTTTGTAAAATCCTAATATGGATGGCTCTTAATCGGGTGTACTCCAGAAGAGTACAAATTTTGTGAGTTCCTACTCACACCGTGGTTTTCTCTCTATTGGGTTTCCAAAAGATAACTCCTTGGTGTCACTATCAACTTTTCATGCCTGCATATTTTTCTTCAATGATTAAGTATATTGTTGGATCTTAGATGAATGTAGATTTAAGATAAAAGTTAAATTGTGAAAATTTGATTAAGTGTTGATTCACCCCTCTCCTCTCAGTTGGGACTAACAATTGGTATCAGAGCATCAGGTCCCTAGAATCAAAAGAAGCTTAACCGACTTAGGGAAAGATCAAAGATGATGTGTAAGGAGGGTCCTAAGTTCTCTGAGGAGAACTACACCTTATGGTGTGGAAGAATGAAACTTTATCTAAGATCCCTAGGTGAACACTATTGGAATCATGTGATCACAAAGTACAATGAACCTTCACGGACTCTTACTCTGGTCCAAATCAAGGAAAGGCAAGATAATACTATTGCTATGGATCTTATTGTTAGCACTCTTTGAGATAATGAATTTCCTGAGGTACAAGATTTGAAATCAGCCTTTTAGATATGGAATAAGCCGAAGATAGTCTATGGGGGAGATCCCCATGTTCAAAAGGCCAAAGTAGACAACCTGAGAGGAAAATATGATGAGATAAGAATGCAGGAAAGTGAAAACATGGAGCAGTATAGTAAGAGGATAAAGGATGTAGTAAAATCCATTAAAAGTGTAGGAGGAAAGCTCGAGGAGGAGGACGTGGTTAGAAAAATCCTTAGAACTCTGCTACCACAATATGCCATAAGGGTCTCTGCTATCCAGGAACTCAGATTCTTGGGAATAGTCAATGTAACTCTTGACTCACTGATTGGTAAGTCGACTACTTCTGAATTGAGCAATTATGACAAAAACGTACCAAAGATTGATGCTTCTTTCAAATAATCCATGATGCATTCTCCAATGAGGAGAAGGAAAGAAACTGGTAGTAGCTCTACTACCAGAACTGGTCATTCTCATGAGAGTGCTAATCTCCTCTCTGAGGAACAGGAGCAAGATGAAATTGAAGCTCTAGTAGAAAGAAGATTGCTAAGAGGTAAAGGTAAATACAAAGGTAAACTACCCCTCAAGTGCTTCTCCTATAATAAGATAGGTCATATTACTTCAAGATGCCCTAACAATGATAGAGATAGGAAAGATAATTTCAGAAGTTACAGGGACAAGAGCAAGAAGGAATGTTATCTTGCAGAAGAAGGAGTCACTGATGAAGAATCAGAGGGATTTGATGGAGATGGCATTGATTTTTTGGTATTCAAAGAGGAAAATGTTGGTATTTTGGTATGGTTTTGTCATTGATGTCAACACCTACTAAAACACTAGCACTTTGAGATCCAACAGCATTCACCGACAAGCAACTATTGCATAGTTACTGGTATATGGTTCACTGGCAGGATATAATGATCATAGGCACTTGGAATGATATGGAAGACACTTGGTAATATCGAAGACATCGTGTGGACATCTTATCTTAATTAATTAATCATTGGTATATTCATATTTGTATATTTTCTTTTACCGGCAAATAGGTCCAGGGTTATCTAGGGTTACACCGATAGGTTTATCTTTTCCAGATCAGCATGGCATGCTATGGAGATGATTAATTGTTGTTGTAAATGCATTAAGCCGACATGTTAAATCGGTTATTGAATCGGATATTATATTGTTTGTAAAATGTTTTTATTGTAATATCTTGTAGAGATGACCTACTAAAATTGGTCTTAGGTTATGGTATAAATATAAGATCTTATTTGCAAGATCAAGTGTGGAATGCGAAAAAGAATTGTGTGAAGGTATATGCGAGATTAAGTAGTGCAATACATGTAGACATCATTTGAAGGTGAAGCTAGGTTTTTGTGAAAGCATATTAGCATTACATCGGTACTGAATCCAGCATATGAAGATGCTATTTTGTGCAGTACATTCTTATTGGATTTAACCATCCAACTATACTCTATGTGACTCCCATTTTGTGATTGAGCAGTGAGCTCTAGGCTGTTGGCCTTTCTGCATGTGCAGACCCCATTTATGTACACTTACTATCTACAGTAGTATCATCTGATTGTGGGTAAGGTTTCCCACCGTGGTTTTTCCCCTTACAGGGTTTCCACGTACAAATATTGGTGTCATGTGTTGTGAATGACTTTGTGTTTATGTTTCATGCATTAATCTTTATCGGTATAGCAATTAACTGTTAAAACTGTCTACTGACATACTTAATTGGTTTACCGGTATTAAGTATTAAGTTGCTTAAGTTGTTTTTGGTTTGAATTTATTTGACAACTGATTCACCCCCTCTCTCAGTTGTCTCTGGGACCTAACAGACAACTCAAAGGAAGGAGATATAGCATTGATTTCTAGCACAAACCGGTGTGGAGAATGGGTGATTGATAGTGGTTGCACTCACCATATGACCAGTGACAAAAAAAAAATTCTCAGCATGGAAGATTGCAATGGAGGAACAATGAGGTTCGGAAATGATGCCCCATGTGCAATATGAGGTAAGGGGTCTATAGCCTTGAATGATAAGACAAATTGTGATGATGTCTATTGGGTAGAAGGATTAAAGTATAGTTTGTCAATTGTTGCACAATTTAACAATAAGGGATACCGGTTAGAGTTCAATGAAGGAATATATAAAATAAATGACAAATTTGGAAGTTTGATTGCAACCAGTAAACAGTCAAGAGGCAATTTATTTCATCTAGGCACCACCGTAGGTAATTGTCTAGTGGCTAAGGTAGAAGACAGCTGGTTGTGGCACAAAATATTGTGTCATGTTAATTTTGATTCAATAAGGCAAAATCTATCAGAGGTATGCTTGACATAGTAAAACCTGAAAAATGCTATGTGCAAGGAATGTCAACTACGAAAGTTGGTTGGGTCTACTTTCAGCAGCAAAAATTTCTCATCTGAAAGTGTGCTGGATTTAGTTTACACACACTTGTGTGCTCCCATGAGTACCAAGAGTTTCTATGGTGACTGGTATTTTATGTTATTTGTGGATGGCTTCTCAAGAATTATGTGGGTTGTATTCTTGAGGGAAAAATCTGAAGCCTTTCACATGTTTAGGTGTATAAGGTTCAAGTAGAAAGAGGAACCGGTAAGAATTTGAAGTGCCTGAGATAAGATAGAGGAGGAGAGTTCACCTCTCAAGATTTTATGAACTACTGCGAGGAACACGGAATCATGAGACAAATATTTTCACCTAGAACACCTCAGCAGAATGGAGTTGCTAAAAGAAGAAACAAAACTCTTATTGATTGTGCAAGGACTCTAATGATACATAAGAACATCCCACATATCTTTTGGAGAGAAGCAATAAGCATTGTTGTATACACTTTGAACCAGATATAGGTAAATAAGGGGACAAACAAAACCCCCTATGAATTATGGAGTGGATACTCACCTAATGTATGTTATTTCAAAGTATTTGGGAGTAGGTGATATATCAAAAGGGACGAGTACACTTGAAAATTTGACCCTGAGAATGATGAAGGAACCTTCTTAGGTTACTCAAAAAAGAGCAAGGCATACTGGTGTTTAAACAAAATAATCGGTAATATTTTAGAAAGTGTGAATGTCAAAGTAGATTAGTACTATGAGAAAAATGAACAGGACAGTAAGAGTGAGTTGGAGGACTATAAAGAGTTTGAGTACAATGTATCGGTGGAACCTACTGAAGAAGATCCTATTGAAGTGGCTAATGAAGAAGCCTGTGAAGTAGAACCAGTACAACCGGTAGAAGAAGCTCTGAGGAGTGAACTGGTATTGGCTAAATATGTTAGAAATAATCACTCTGCAAAAAACATCATCGATGACAAGGATGCAGGAGTTCTAACCAGAAGAAGAGAAAGAGATAATGGGTGTATGCTCTCAATTTTGAGCCCAAAATAGAAAAGGAGGCTCTTAAATATGATGACTAGGTCAAAGCCATGGAAGAAGAACTGGAAAAAATAGAGAAAAATTATACATGGACTCTAGTGCCCAGACCGGAAAATAAAAATGTAATTGGCACCAAGTGAGTGTTTAGAAGTAAGATGGATGAAATCGGTAAGGTGATTTGGACTATGGAGAAACCTTTGCATTTATAGCTAGGCTGGAAGGGGTCAGAATTTTGGTGGCCTATGCTTCTTATAAAAAGTTTAAAGTTTACCAAATGGATGTCAAATATGCAATCTTAAATGGGGTATTAGAAGAATAAGTATACATAGAACAACCGGAAGGGTTTGTATCTAAAGATGGGAGGAGTATGGTATGCAAGTTGCAGAAGGCTCTGTATGGGCTGAAACAAGCACCAAGAGCTTGGTATGAGAGGTTACACTCATATCTGCTAAGCATAGAGTTCAAAAGAACCAGTGATAACAATAACCTGTATCTGAAGAATGGAGATGAAGGAAAACCTAATTGTTGAGATCTTTGTAGATGGCATCATATTTGGGGGAGATGATGAGATGAGAAGAAGCTTTACAGAACAAATGCAGCAAGAATTTGAGATGTCAATGATTGGCGAGATAAAGTTCTTTATTGGCTTGCAAGTCTCTCAATTAAAGAATGACATCTTCATCAGTCAGACTAAGTACATAAGAGAAATTCTGAAAACTTTTGGAATGGAAGATTACAAACCTATTGGAACTCCAATGGTTATAGGTTGCAAACTATCTAAACATGATGAGGCTAAAGAAGTAAATGAGACACTTTACCGGTCCATGATCGGTAAGTTACAGTATGCAGTCCATAGCAAACTGGACATAGCACAAGCTATTGGCTTGGTTGCCAGATTTTCTGCAAACCCGAAAGAGACTCACATGATGGCAGTCAAAAGAATATTTAGATACCTAAAGGGGACTGATGAGTATGGTGTCTGGTATCCACACAAGGGAGACTTCATTTTAAGTGTCTTCACTGATTCAAATTGGGCTGGAAAAATTGATGACAAGAAGAGCACCAATGGAGGTGCATTCTTTCTCGAAGACAAGATTGTATCTTGGAGAAGTAAGAAACAAAACTGTATTTCTGAATCCACAGTTGAAGCTGAGTATGTAGCTACTACAATCAACTACACACAAATAGTTGGGATCAAGCAACTACTAGAAGGAATACAAGAAAAAGTGGTTGGACCGGTAGTGATTCATTGTGATAATACCAGTGCCACTGACATATCCAATAACCTGATGATGCACTCCAAAATGAAGCATATAGCCATCAAATATCACTATCTAAGGGAACAAGTTCAAGAAAAGAGCAGGTGAGTGATATCTTCACCAAGCCACTATAGAAGGACACCTTTAACTATATCAGAGGTAAGTTGGGGGTTATGCCCCTCCATTTAGTAAAGTAAGCAAACAGGGTTCTTGGTGCAGGAGCACCTAACACAAAAGCACAAAAGGAATCTATAAGAGGATAAAGATAAATTCATAAGTATATTCAATTACATTTTCATTTGTAATGTCATTTTGAGTCAATATGAATCAATATGTAAGGCTAAAAGAGCCCATTGTAATGAGTTTTCCAAGTTGTCCTAATAAGGTCTTGAATTAGTCATTTGGTAAAATTTGTATAAAATATCCTTGGAGGGATAAAATGGTGACAAAAATACATTATTATTCCATCCTAATATGTTTTGAAGGTTATTTTTAAGGTTTAAAGTCATTTGAGTCAAAAGTTGTAAAAGTTGTAAAATGCAACTTTTCAAAAGTTGTAAGAAGACCAAAATGGGAAGTTGGGTAGTTGTAACTTCCATGTGAAGAGTAAAAGGCTATAAAACCTCTATAATGGTCATTCATAAGGGGATGTAAAAGTTGGAGAAGAAATTGGAAAGCATTGGAAACATTCTGGTATCATATTTTCATTGTTTTCAATCTCTTGTTTTGTGATCTTGGAAGTTTTCCCTCTTGTTTCTAGGCCTGGTATGGCCATGTACAGCCTCGAAACAAGTGTATTTATATCATGATAGTGTAGTATATTTAATAATCTTTCCATTTCTTTTGGTTTGAGTTGATTTCATGCATTTTTGAGAAAGTTATGAGAGTTTTGGTGAAAACTGTTTTGAACTACCCAAAACCCTGATTCACGACGACCAATTTTAGAAAAATAATCATAACTTTGGATTTAATTGTTGGATCTATCTATAATTTTAAGGAAAGCTTTAAAACTACCGTTTATATAATCTGATTGGAGAGATTGTCTGGGTGATTAATATTTTAAGAGTTATTAATAACTGTTCATGACTGTAATTTCATGACCAGAATAGAGTAAGTGCTAAAAGGTAATAGCACAGTAGAGTGTGTTTGAGGTAGATCAACTAAGTGCAGAGTCGAGAGATAGTGAATCGATAGAGTGCAGAGCCAAATATTAGAGGACCAATAGAGTGTAGAGCCAAATATCAGAGGATAAGAAGAGTGCAAAGCCAAAGGTCTGAGGATCGGTAGAGTGCAGGACAGAGGGATAGGTGACCGGCTGAGTGAAGAGCCAAAGGTGTAAGAAGAAAACTGGTGTTGTGTAGAGAAGACACAACTGGTGTGTATTAAGTGTGATGCATATTGAGATCTAATCAAGCTATCGGTAGCTAATTCAGTAGATCATCCATATGTTGCTTTCTAACAACTGTAACATAAATCCCTTAACTAGGTGGACTTTAATAGGTCCCTATTGTAAAATCCCTTACCCGAGTGACATCTTAACTGATGTTCTAAGTCCTCTAACTAGGCTACCTTTAACAGGGTGAAGGCACTAACCGACCTTGTTCAAAATCTCTTAATTAGGTGGCACCTAACAGGGTCTTTGTAATCTCCTAATAGGGATGGTCTTAACTGGGCGTACTTGAGAAGAGTGCAAATTTTGTGAGTTCCTACTCACACTGTGGTTTTCTCCCTATTGGGTTTCTATGAGATAACTTCTTGGTGTCACTATCAACTTTTCATGCTTGCATATTTTATTTCAATGATTAAGTATATTGTTGGATCTTAGATGAATGTAGATTTAAGATAAAAGTTAAATTGTGAAAAATTGATTAAGTGTTGATTCACCCATCCCCTCTCAACACCAATTGGGACTAACACTCTTTGTATTAACCAGGTCCTCATTGTATTGATAAATTGCACTAGTTGAACTATTTTGCAAGATATTTTAGTTATAGACCTCCCTTCTTTCTTTCTCATCTACTTATCCACAAATTTCATAGCCAAAATAGGTGGGTACTTGTCCATAGATTGGTCCCATATTATATTTAGGAATAGATATGGCACAAAGGTTTTCATTAAAGAAGATCATATTGCTAATGATCATATAGAACCCTATACTTTTAGTCCTCTAAACATGAATTGTACTTTACATAATGAAGAGGAGGGTATCTAATCCATGATCCTACTTCTCTCTTGGAGGAGGTCCTTGATTTCTTATTGGATGAGTGGTATAATGCCTTTCAATTTGATCCAATCACTAAAGTTGAAGCAACAAGCCTTGGCACTTATTACATTCATAAGAAGAATACTCCAATTCCAAATATCAACAAAGCACAAGAAGGATTGAATGGATTGTGGAGCATGTTTTCTGATGGTTCAAGAAGAAAACATGTTATGGGCGTTGGTGTAAATCTTATTTCTACCAATGGGGAGAAATATTATTTTTCATTTTGACTTCATTTCAATTGTACTAACAATTTTGTTGAGTATGAACCTTTAATTCAGGGTCTCCAAATGGAACAAAGTAAAAATATCAAACCTCTAATGGTCTTTGGAGATAGTGATCTACTTGTTAATCATATTATATCTTAAAGTATAACAAAAAACAACCTTCTCAATATTAATTCTATGAGGATCCGGTTAATACTGAGAGGGGGGTGAATCAATATTAATAGTAATTAAAACTTTTTAACTTCAAATAAAACTTATATCAGATCTAAAATCATTTACCAATTATCTGAACTTCTTTTATCAGATCTAATAACCTCTTTATAAGATTTGCTAACACATTGATCAGATCATTTACCACATCTATCAATTCTTTCACCACTTAAGCAATCATATAAATTTGATCATTTGTCAACTCATTAACCTTGTATATTAGATCAAACACTTTTTCTACCAACTCTTATAAGTACCAGTAACCTTTGATAAACCTCTGATAAAATATCATAACCGGTGTACTTAGAAATAGTGCATGAAATGAAACATAAACAAGAACATCACATGAAAAACATTCCACACAAGAACAACACAATTTTTTGATATGGAAACCCAAAATAGGGAAAAACCATAGTGGGAGTTAGTACCCAATAGAGTTTTACTCTTTTAAAGTATGCCCTATTAGGAGCTTACAATACACCCTATTAGGAGAAAACCCTGTGAGGAGTTACCCTGTTAAGGGATTTACCTAGCAGCTTGGTTAGGAGCTTGATGATTTGTTAGGATCAACCTCGTGAGAGGATTTACCACTCTTTTTGAGAGCTTCCCTATTAGGGGACTTAAATGTTTTAAGGTCTATTAGGACCTACCCGGTTAAGGGATTTAACCTGTTGCAACTGTTAGGGAGCAACAGTGAAAAAGTGATCTATTACTTGCATTTCTCAACTTGCTAGATCAGATCCAGTTATGCTCAACACTCTGTAACTCTCAGAAACATCTCAATATTCTCTTGGATGGCTCAACACATTCTTCTAATACCACCAAGACCATAAACATCAATTGTGTCAACATAAATAATACTTTCCACTAGGTCAGCCACTAAACCCTAGATTACATCATGAATTACAATACAAGTCATCAAAAATCATATCTGATCAACATCTAGATCATTACAATAAAATTACAATACAATATCAAGAATTGATTGATCATAACACATCACAAAGATCTCAATCTGCAACAAAGTCAAAACCTCAAAACACTCTCCAAAGCGATTCACTGTTTCTCAAGAAATTCTTCCTTAATTCATGCCAAAACTATAATTAAATCATTCACGCAAATTGTGTCATGTTACCACCAACATGTAGACTCATCGTCGATCACTGCCATATCAAAAATATTTATCAATTTGATGATTTCTTCACCAGTCCTTAAACCCTACTAAAACCCTAGAAAAACTTCATCAAGAATTTAAAACAAGTCTTCCGGTAATCATCACAAGTTGCGGTTCCGGTCACATACTCAATTCTATGATACAAGATCACATTCCAAACCGCAAATCACCAACCATCGTCGATCACCCAATCCAACCAAAACATCTCTCCTTTACTAGTTAAAGTCCTAATTCATAGTCTTCTATTCTTTGCTGGTAAACAATGTCTCTGGTAAACCAAATCACTTAGATGACAAACCAAAACATTAGGAACATCAGTGATCGTCA
The DNA here is from genome assembly GCF_030272615.1 of Cryptomeria japonica. Classification (NCBI taxonomy): domain Eukaryota; kingdom Viridiplantae; phylum Streptophyta; class Pinopsida; order Cupressales; family Cupressaceae; genus Cryptomeria; species Cryptomeria japonica. Next base: position 202,902,278 of record NC_081409.1, read on the forward strand.
TTTGATATCAGTTAACATCAATTATCATCAGTTGCCATCAATGACAACACAAATAACTAATCATGTCATCTAACCATAAAATCCTTCATCACAAATCTCTACTAGTTCAGTCATCATCACCTCATCTGCATCAGTTATGCCAATCATGCCAACACTCAAGTCATATAAACATCAAGTTTGGGACTCGATTGAAGGATTTGAGGCCTTCTACATTCAATGTATTCCTAGAAGCCAAAACAAACATGTCCGTTGACTTGTAGCAGTTGGTACACAATATGACATACCAACATATTTGCAAGTGCAAAGGAGCAATATATCAGGCTTGTAGTGAGGCCTGTTGTGCTAGACAAACAAGCAAATTGGAAAGTATTTGATTCAAATTAGTTGATTGTCATATTTTTACAAAATGAAATAGAGTTCTCTTTTAAAAATTAGTCTATTTTCCAAGACCAGTACAAAGATGAGATCATGCAGCTCAAATCCAATAAGTTGCCTTAAGGTTTAGTCACCTTGGAGAGCATCTTCAATTTGGATGATCAAGTAAGGAAAAAATGTATGAACTTAGATACCAAAAGAGGTGATTATAAGCCAATCAACATTGTTGATGGGAAGACACTCACCTTGAGAAAGGTATACTCAACATTTGAACAAGAGACCTTTGCCAATATTTGTCAAGAATATGCTAATATAGTTGTTTGGCCTTTAAAGATCTAAAGAGATTTGATCCTAGTTTATCCCAACATACTATAGAGTTAGACCCTAATGAAAAACCAAATAGGTAAAAGAAAAGGCCTGTTAATCCCAAGATTGAGCCTTTAATGAGGAAAGAACTAAGTAAAGTCATGGAGGCTAACATTATTTTTCCTATCAAGAATTCCATGTGGGTAGCTAACTTTGTCCCTATAAGAAAGAAGAATGGGGAAATAAAACTATGTGTAGACTTTAGGAAACTCAATAGAGCCTCCCTTAAAGATGATCATCCCCTGCCATCCATGGAACAGATTTTATCCAAGGTTAGTTGCTCTAAAATATTTTCATTCTTGAACATGTATTTAGGTTATAATCTAGTTTTCGTCCAAGAATCAAACTAATATAAGACTCCATTGTTGGCATTGTGTTGTCATTGATGTCAACCAATATAGCATGTTAACGGTATAGTAGGGCAACCAGTATGGGAGATTTCTAGTATGGATGTCATTGATGTCAACCGGCATAGTGGTCATTGGATTCACTGGTATACAAGTCAGTGTTGGAGACATAAGTTGGTGTTAACTGGTGAGTAGGATTGTAGAATAGTATGGCAATATCATCTAGTGAGTAATATATTGGCAGTGTGTTGTTGCCGAATGGTAAGAAATCAGGGTGAGCTAATAAAGAATCTGCAAGCAACCAATATACAGATTGATGATAATCAACAAGACTCCCACCAATTAAAGATGATGTCACAGATTAAGGAGAAGACGGACAACAAGAGTACTATCTCAGGAAAGTAAAGAAGATTTATCTACTTAATGACAGGGAAGTCACATTGTGCCGACAAGTGACAAAGATCCTTCTCACCGGGTGATTGGTAGATTGAATGCAAATGTCCATCTACTCCTATTGGTAAGTGGTCATACTGAGCTTATCTCTCAACATGCATGGAATGTGTCATAAGCCTCTGAGATAGATCAATCAAGAAGTTAAAGGCAAATGATTGAGAGCTCACACTAGATAAACATAGTGGAACATGAGGATGCTTTAGGTGCATGAAATTAGAGATATGCACCAATTCAAGAAGTGATGTCATGATGAGCTATTGGAACAAAGAAGGGAGGGTAAAGAGTGATGAGTTTACCACTGCAAACTGGTTAAGATGAGGTTTACACAAATGAAGGAGAATGATATGTGGTAGCACTTACAGACATGGAGTCACTCCAGGTTGTTGATATCAATAGAGATGTTTGTTGATGATTGATGACTGATATTGTCATGCCATTGGTGTGCTAGAAGATGGGCCATGTAATCAGGTGGAATGTAAACTAGCATGCAGATATATTCTGATGCATGATAGGTTGGAGTTTGATGACATGGTGTCATCAAGGATACTACTAGCATGAAGGAAGGAGTAGTGTCATTGGAAAACAAGGCTATCGATATGCATCAAAGTGAAAATGGAGATGGACTTAGTGACTCACCCTAGATTCATGTTGTTGATTATCAAGGTTGATGACTAGTCAATATGATACAATGACAGAACTAAGATGAGCTGGTATAAAGGTTAATCGATAAGGTAAGATATACCGACATGGTAGGAGAACCGATAGATGAAGATCGATAGTATGTTGGTTAGTGATTGACCTTAAACCGGCATAGTGGACTGAGCTAAGGTGGATATCAACAAAGACACCACGTAGCATCCAGGTGGAAAACATGCAGTTGTCGATGTATTGAATGAGGTAGGTGTCAATAAGATGGAAATAGGTTCACATTAAATGATGTTCACAGGTCGAGTGAAGAAGGATGCAGCTCGAGGTAGATCGATGGACATAGACCTGATTATATGGTGTCATGATCAATACAGGGTATCTAGGTGCATATCAGATTTAGTGGAGGCAACAATGAAGATTATTTAATGTGTTTGGCATGGCCAATAAACTGATCGTGTTTTCTAAATATAGAAAATCTATATTGGAAGCAGTGGAAATAATGGTGATTTCTAACTTGTTGCAGGCTATATCTCATTAAAATGAGATCTGATTGGATCTTCTACAGATCAGGGTTGGTGAAGAAACCCTAGTGTGCCCAGTTTGAATTGATGTTTTGGTAGGAAGGCACTAGGATAAATATGTAGACAAAACACCTAAAGTGATTGATGATGCAAAAGGCTTGGACACCGAATGTAAGAGGACATGACGTGAGACAAGAATAGTCCAAGTGTCAAGTGTAGAAGACTAGAGTGACTGTGTATTGAAGGAGAACCAGTTAGAGGATGCAATTGATAAAGTGAAGTTAACCGATAAATTTATTGATGTTGCCAGATGTTGTGGTGCCAAATGTGAGATAAACTGTAAGTGTGCATCAGAAGAGGTCAGCCAAGTCAAAAGAAGAGAAGAAGTGGAATCAGACAGAGAACCAAATAGGATTCAACCGGTAAGTAGGATAATTGGTAATCAGATGTAGTGTCTGACAGTCAGTCAAATCGGTAAGAGAACTACAGTGAGCAAAGGAGAATAGATAAAGAGAGTGGCAAGAGAGAAGACAAGGTAGAGGCAGAGCAGAGGAAGAGTCAAAAAAGGTGAGTAGAGAACCAATAGAGAGCAAAGCAAAGGTGGACCAATGAAGAGATATTTTGTGAGGTTACAAAATTCATTTATAATCGAGCTATAACTTTTATATTGATTTGGTATCACACATTGTAATCACTAAGTTGGTGCTCGGTGTAGGGGTTGGTACCCATAAATAGTTAGGGGTTGGTGCTCCTTGGGTTGGTGCCCTAAATTAGTAGGGGTTGATGCTCCTTAGGTTGGTGCCCTAAATTAGTAGGGGTTGGTGCTCCTTAGGTTGGTGCCCTAAATGTTGTAAACAATGTTTATTGTGAGGCTATATTGGAGCAATAGAGTCCATCAACATTTCTCACCGAGTTTTTTCCCATATATGGTTTTCCTCATATATACCGGTGTTATGTGATATGCTTCTTGTGTGTGATTACTTCTTAATCTCTTCCTTTATCTCACTGGTAAGTTTACTTGGTCTTTGATGTGATAACAGGTATTCACTCTTAGGATTAAAAGGTTGATATTTTTGGAAACCACATATTCACCCCCCCTCTTAGTGGCATCTTGTGTCGAAAAATTGCTATCAGATCCTAGGTTCCTGGTTAGATAAGATTTCTCTAGCTTGAGTACATTCTGGTTAGGTGATACAATGGTTAGAGTTGAGACAATCCCAACTCCCATGTTTGATGGTTCAAACTATTTTTTTTGGAGTTGTACATGGAAAGTATACCTATCCTCCTTAGGGTATGATGTTTGGATGTCAGTGGTTAATGGTCTCTGTAGACCTGTTAGTCCTCCCATCGGTCCAGAAGTAGAAAGAAGATATAAGTGAAATGTTGAAGCAATGAAGGCCATATTTACTTCTCTTTGGTGATGTTTCTTCATAGGTGGATAAGTTCAAGTTAGCAAAGAGTCTATGGGATAGATTGAAGAAGCTATATGGAAATGAACCTATCACTGTAGAATTGGTTTGTGGGAACAAGAATAGAAAAAACACATGTGCAGATGTTAAAGGCAGATCAGTCAACTGTTGTAGAAATGATGAGGAGGAAACTCATCTCTTCATGGGTCAAGATACAGAAGGTGAGATGCACATACCAAAAGGTGATAACACAAATCAATCCTACCGACAAGATCTGTTTGGCAATGAAGAAGAGGAAGATGAAGTTGAGGTAGATATTCAAGAAGAACTGGTGAGTGTGGTTGATGAACCTGGTAATGTGAGAAAAGAATACAAAATGTATAAGAATGTTTCTATAGAGGAGCAAGACCAGTTGAATAGATGTCTTGAAGAATCTAAGGAATGTATCTCGGAGCTGAAAACTCAACTAGAAGATGCCAAGAATATCAATGAAGAAATAAAATCAAAGCTAGAGGCCAAGGATAAAGAGTACCAAAAGATAAAAGTTGAAATAGAGAATCTTAGGAAAGACCTTGAGAAGTGTCAGGATGAGCTCACAGTAAGGATCCGGTATGATGGCAACACTGATGCCTTGGACAAAATATTGAACAAATGAAAACACTCCAAGGATACTAGAGGATTAGGATTTGATACCAGTGAGTGCTCCAAGAGAAAGGATGTCTCAAATAAAGACATTCAATTTGTCTCCTCAAGTGGAGATAACAAGGGATAGACCTTCACAATAAAAAATGATCCTAGGAAGAAGGTTGACCTAACTACAATTAGTGAAGACATGAAGATAAAGACCAGTCTGCAAGAAGAAATAATGTTGATCCAAAAGGGAAAGGAAATTTGAGTGAAGATAGCTTCACCGGAAGTAAGAACTTGAGAGGACAACCTAGAAAACCTCCCACCAGTAGAAGACAGAGAGATGTTGTTTCCCACAAGACAAAGCAAGGATGGAAGCACTGCAGAGATTGGATAACCCAAGATTCACCCTCAGAGAATCAAAAATGGAGATCCCAAACCCATAAGATCACCTCTTGTTTGGAAAAACAATTTTGTAAGTAATAAGTCCTCCTTCTCCAGTTACTTCTTTTACATGCAAAGATTATGGCCATAGAGAAGATGAATGCAAAATGAGGCCTATGAATAGAAAAAGTATTCTTCCTAGGAATAGTAGGATAGTTAACAAAAGATGTAATGCATATGGGCATAAAATATCAAAATGTATTAACATGCATATGATCACTTGTAGTTATTCCAACAAGAATCCATTTGCTTCTCCTAGAAATGTAAATTATGTATGTTATAACTGCAATGGATCTGGCCATAGAAGTCATGATTGCATGAAGAAGAAGTTTCACTCACATGGCAACTAGTATAAGAGTTGTGCCCAATATGGAAGTGATGACAGAATGCATAGGAGACAAAGACCTGCATAGAACCAAAGGAGATACACTCCTGCAAGGTCAAGAAGTCATTTTAAACTGATATTTGGCTACAATAGCATGATCAAAAGAAGAAGATCAAACTAGTTTGATAAAAGATCCTCCAGTCAGTCATTTGGCAAAAAAATGATATGCTACTACAACAATATTTTTTGTCATATTACAAAATCTTGTAGAGCAAGGACCAACTAGAAAAAGGAAGTCAATACTACTCCTAAAACTGTAAAGGATGAAAGGATGGAGATCAAGAAGGCATGGAGGAAGAAGCAAGATAGTAGATCCATGGACCAACACTATGCATTCAATGCATAGATGATATATCCTAAGGATTAAAGGAAATGCATGACCTTAGGGGGAGATAAATAATGATCACATCATTCACCTCCTAATTTGGAAAGGATAAAGGGTAGAAAAGGTTGCCACCGGTACAAGGAAGAAGATGAAATAACAGTGAGTGTAGTCACTACTTTGGCTACACATTTACTCATGTGAGATGGATCATCACTACTAGTGTCAATAGACAAATATTGGTATTAGAAGCATTTGACACATGAATGCAGAGATTAAAGGAAGGTGTCCCGGTGGAGATATTGGACGGGTAGAGTAAACCAATATGTGCAGTGTGGTACTGGTATGGATATTAATTGGTATAGCAGGGTATGCGAGTCAAGGTGTTTTGGTGACATTGTAGTGGCTCTTGTGGCTTGGATAGATGAAATCATGTCTCAGATGATATTGGAAATGCCCTAATTGATGATGTGGTGTCTGGTAATTGACCATATATGCATTCATCAATATGAGTTGACCGATTTGATAGTTGACATGATGGTGTTGTGGTTTGGCATTGTGGTTATTCAAGATCATGTCACAAGGTGCAATGGATATCATGGGAGTGAAAAATCATCAGCAAAGCATATATGCTCAGCTCAACCGGAGTAAGGTGTAGATTGGAGAACCAGTTTAAGACCTGAGATCTATGGCTCACGGGGAGTTCACAACAATATTTTATGATTGCTTTCAGATATACTTGACACAAGAGGAGATTAAGTGTCCATGATGTTGTACCAGTAAGGTTGAAACCTTGGGAGGTGTTCATTGGTCCTCATTTGTGGGTTCTTTCAATGGCTATTCAATTTGTACTTAATGAAAATCACAATTGGGCCACCAGGTGAAAGGAACACTAGATCGATATACAGGGAGAGTGGAATAAGAGGGAAGATTACTTCTACAAAGGGAGAGTATAAAGATTGGTATCAGATTGGTAGATTCAATTGGTGTCAGAGAACATATCAGATTGGTATCTGATTGCTATCAAAAATAGGTGTTAGAGAAACCCCCAAAGAGGGAAATATACCATTGGTATTAGATCAATATCAAATTGGTATCAGTGCCTGCAACAATAATTGTTATTAGCAAACCGGTGTCAAAATAACTTCTTGCATACCAAAAATGGAGAAGATGGAGTTTGACCAGTAGATAAGTATTTTTTCACTGACACACTTTTCTACAATGGGTATTAGATTGGCATATACTTTTGGTAGCAGAGAAATTGGTGTCAGTTGGTGTTTGAGCCCTCTATCTCTAGTGTTGCATGGATGAGAGAATATAGATAATAATGGTCAAAGGAGGAGAAGAAATCAGTAGAAAGCTATGTTAGCACCCTTTGCCATTGTGTCAAATGGGGAGAGAAATTTTGTAGTATACCAGATACTACATGTGTTGACATAAATGCAAAAGTGGGAGATTGTTGGCATTGTGTTGTCATTGATGTCAACTGGTATAGCATGTTACCGGTATAGCAAGGCAACCGGTATGGGAGATTGCTGGTATTGTTGTCATTGATGTCAATTGGCATAGTGGTCATTGGAGTCACCGATATACAAGTCAGTATTGGAGACATAAGTTGGTGTTAATTGGTGAGTACGATTGCAGACCGGTATGGCAATATCAACTGGTGAGTAATATGTTGGAAGTGTGTTGTTGCCAATCGGTAAGTTGGTAACTGATAAGAAAGTAGGGTGAGCTAATAAAGAGTCTGCAGGCAACTGATATAGATATTGATTATAATCAACAAGACTCCCACCGGTTAAAGATGATGTCACAGATTAAGGAGAATATTGACAACAAGAGTATTGTCTTAAGAAAGTAAGGAAGATGTACCTTCTTAATGATAGAGAAGTCACATTATGCTGACAGGTGACAAAGACCCTTCTCATTGGGTAATTGGCAGATTGAATGCAAATGTACATCTACTCCTACTAGTAAGTGGTCATACTAAGCTTATCTCACAACATGCATGAAATGCATCATAACCCTTTAAGATAGATCAAACAAGAAGTTAAAGGCGAGTGATTGAGAGCTCACCCCAAATAAACACAGTGGAACATGAGAATGCCTCAGGTGCATGAAATCATAGATATGCACTGGTTCAATAAGTGATATCATGATGAGCTACCAGGAGAGAGAAGGAAGGGAAAAGAGTGATGAGTTTGCCACTTTGACAAATGGGTTAAGATGAGGTCTACACAAATGAAGGAGAATGATAAGTGGTAGCACTTACAGACATGGAATCACTACAAGTTGCTTATATCAACATAGATGTCTATTGATGATTGATGACTGATATTATCATGCCATCAGTGTGCTAGAAAATGGGCCATGTAGTCAGGTGTAGTGTCAACTAGCAGTCATATGTAGTCTGGTACATGACAGTTGGATTTTGATGACATGGTGTCATCAAGGATACTACCGACATGAAGGCAAGAGTAGCATCACCGCTAAACAAGGATACCAATATGCATCAAAGTGAAAATGGAGATGGACTTAGTGATGCACCCTATATGCCTGTTGCTGATTAGAAAGGTTGATGACTGGTCAATATGATACACTGAAAAAACAGAGATGGGTTGGTATGAAGGTTAACAGTTAAGGTATGATATACTAGCAGGGTATGAGAACCTATAGATGAATAGAAGTAGTATGTTGGTCGATGATTGATCTTAAACCGACATAGCGGATTGAGCTGAGGTGGATGTCGACAAAGACACCACATGGCATCCAGGTGGAAAACATATAGTTGTCGGTCTATTGAATGAGGTAGATGTTGACAAGATGGAAACAGGTCGACATTAAATGATATTCATGGGTTGAGTGAAGAAGGATGCAGTTCTATGTAGATCAATGGACAAAGACTTGATTCTCTAACGTCATGATCGGTCAGGGTGTCCAGGTGCATATCAGATTTAATGGAGGCAACCACGAAAATTATTTAATGTGTTTGACATGGCTAACAAACAGTAAAAGCATGGCCGACAAACACTAAACATATATTGGAAGTAGTATAAATAATGGTGATGTCTGACTGGTTGTAGGCTATATCTCATCGAGATGAGATCTGATTAGATCTGCTACAGATAGGGGTTGGTGAAGAAACCTAGCGTTCCTAGTTTGGATTGATGTTTTGGTAGGAAGGCACTAGGATAAATATGCAGACAAAAGACCTAAAGTGATTAATGTTGCAAAAGGCTTGGATGAAAAATGGAAGAGGACCAGGCGTGAGACAAGAACGGTCCAAGTGCCAAGTGTAGAAAACTAGAGTGATTATGTATTCAAGGAGAATCGGTTAGAGGATGTTGCTGACAAAGTGAAGCTAACTGATAGATTGATTGATGCTACCAGAGGTTGTGGTGCCAAATATGAGATAGAGTGTAAGTGTACATCATAAGAGGTCAACCAAGTTGGAAGCATATAAAAAGTGGAATTAGGCAGAGAACCAAACAGAGTTCAATTAGTAAGCAGGATAATCAGTAATTAGGTGCAATGTTTGATAGTCATTCAAACCCGTAAGAGAACTGCATTGAGAAAAGGAGAACAAAGAAAGAGAGTGGGAAGAGAGAAGACAAGGTAGAGGCAAAGTAGAGGAAGAGTTAGAGAAGATGAGTAGAGAATCGGTCAAGAGAAGAGCAGAGGTGGACTGGTGAAGAGACATTTTGTGAGGTTACAAAATTCATTTGTAACTGGGTTATAACTTTTGTATTGATTTGGTATCATATATTGTAATCACTGAGTTGGTGCTCGGTGTAGGGGTTGGTGCTCCTTTGGGTTGGTTCCCATAAACAATTAGGAGTTGGTGCTCCTTGGGTTGGTTTCCTAAATCAAGGGTTGGTGCCCTAAATGTTGTGAACAATGTTTATTGTGAGGATGGATTGGAGCAGTAGACTCCAGCAACATTTCTCACTGAGGTTTTTTCCATATTAGGTTTTCCTCGTATATATTGGTGTTATGTGATGTGCTTCTTGTGTGTTCTTTCTTCTTAATCTCTTCCTTTATCTCACCGGTAAGTTTACTTGGTCTTTGATTTGTTAACCAATATTCACTCTTAGGATTAAAATGTTAACAGTTTTGGAAACCACTGATTCAACCCCCTTCTTAGTGGCATCTTTTGTCCAACATGCATTCACTACGAAATGGGACACTTATGCCTATTATAGAATTATATTTGGTGTACTACATTTCAAAGGGCAATATCTATGGCTTTTAAAGGTGTACTAGTAGATTTTTTGTTAGTATATCTGTTGGAAAATATTTTCATTGATGTCAACTAGGACGGGTTGCAGTTACAGGTTGCAAAAGAGATAAGAAGCATAAATGATTAGTTGTAGACGTGAAAATGGTGTGGCATCATAGCTCTGAGTTGGCCTCATAACATGATCAATCCATTTGGTTTGATATATATTCTTGTTGCAAATTAAAAATGGTGAAAATCAATGTGTTTGACAGTTTTTAGAAAGACCCTCCTTCAATCTCACTGGCATCCCTACATTTTGGTGTGACTTGGTATATCGTTGTGATCGTTTTAGGGCTATGTAGACCTTTTTGTGTTATACTGAGTTTTTCTTGGTGTAATAATGTGGTTGTCTTGTCAACAAGGTTTTGATTTTGATGTGACATGACTTATTAACATGACCCTTTTTTCCCTCTCCTTGACCCTTGGAGCTATATCAAAATACCTCCCTTTTGTGTGTAGTGTGTCCCCACCACTTTGCCCTCATGTCTGCTTGTGTCCAGCTAGAGTCTGTTGATTGGTTTACATAGGTTGTGATGTAATCCTATGGGGTACCCTCTTTTCATTGTGACATAGTTTTTTGGGACAATAGACTTCGGTTTGTGAAGAGCCCCAAACTCTTATTGTTATCCCTTTGTGTGTGGTGAGCCATGTTGGATGGCGAGGCCCACCTCTTTCGAGTGGCTGATGGTTTCCACATGAAATTCATTGTTTAGTCTACCCATGCCTTGATAATTTTGTGTGGGGCCCTTGGTGATGTGGCTCTCTTCTTTTAGTGTGATCCTCCATTTCGGCAAGACTAAATTTGGTCTATTTAGACCTCCTGCTTCTTGTTGACATGGTCCTTGTCTGGGGTCTATTGCATCTCTGTTAGTGATTGGCTATCTGTCTATCCATGTGGGACCCTTCTATCCTCATCAGATAGACCTTTCCTTTCAACAATAATAAACTTGCCTCTTGTAGACATTTGCGAGATACACCAAAAAGACCCTTAGCAGTGTGACTTGCATTGTGTCCTGCCAACATAGTACTCTTTTTGGCATGACGAGAGAACATGTCTCGTCGATAATGTCTCCTTATCAATATGAATTATGGTTTTTCCATGACCCAAATCGACTCTTTCAAACCATGGAAGCTATAGCGATGAAAAAGTTCTTTCATTGTAATGATAATAGTGTTAGCAGCAATTAAGAAGGAAGACTAAGAGGGGGGGTGAATCAGTCTTCACCGAAAATCAGATAATCAAAACACCAAAGCATAGATAGATAAATTGCAGCAACTGAAAGATAAGCAAATGAACAAAATAACACACAACACTAAGATTTTTGACGTGGAAAACCCGGTCAAGGGAAAAATCATGGTGGGAACCTACCCACAATAAGATGATACTCTGCAGTAGTATGTGAAAATATTACAATGGGGAATGCACATGCATTTAGGCACATTGCCCAAAAGATATATACCCAGAAGGCTACAACCTCGAGGGAAGTCTCACTAACTTACAAAATGAATCGGACTATGATACGGAAAAAATGAACTGCAATGATAGCATCTACAAATGCCTAATGAGAGTTCCAGTTAAGCAGAATTGTCTGCCCTGCAATACTAATCTCACCATAACACTTCACCAAATGATATATCTCTTTTTCTCACAATTACCTCTCTTTGATAATGCAAACATAATACAAACACCTAAATTACATGAGTATATCAACTATATATACAAATCATCAACCTTGATAGCAAGGTCGGCTAAACCCTCAACTCACAACTCATAATACAAAAATTACATTACATGATACAAAGATTGACCACCAAACCAATATTATGATTTATATTACATAGCATGGACCTAATTCAAATTCCCAAATGATCATATCCATTAGAAATTTCTCTAAGATCAACTCCAACATGCTAGATCACCAGAAATACTGCATAACACACAAATCATCATCGGTTGATAGAAATCACCAAAAATTGCACAACGATCAATGAAGATCACCAAAAAAATAGGACACAATTATGAAACACTATAAAACACATTCGAATCATCCGGATCAGTTTCACTAACACCACTTTTCAAATCTTCATTAATCATTGTCAAAGCTCAAGAACATAACCGATTAGCAACTGTCACGAAGAAAGATAACTTGCGGGTCACCAAATCATGAACCATCTGAAATGAGGATACACAGGATCATCCTAAAAATCATCCCAAAGTCTCAACACAAGATCTAATCATATCGAAATATACAAGAGGGAATACCAATAGGAACACCAGCAGGAACCAATTATCAAAGAACTGCAAACCAAATCAGGAAATCTTCCCAAACTCACTGGAATAACTCATAGGAATATATTGACATTAATGACAACAAAATATCCAAATCCAACAAACTACAACAATCTCCCAACAATCTCCCCCTTTGGCATTGATGGCAACATATGAATGTGAAAAACAGTCAATGCAAAGAAATAAGATATCACCAGCAAACTCCTCCTAAGATCAAGATAGACAATGTAATTTTTCACATGATCTCTCTGTATTTGACAGCAATGCCAAATCTCTCCAAAAATAGAAAACCAAACACATTCTCCCCCTTTTAATATGAAACACAAATCTCTCTCCCAAAATATAGAGACATGAATACACAACCAAATCAATAGACTACTCCAGCAGAGGAGCAACACCGACACATCAATCCGGATAAAAGAATAAGGTTCTGAAATTTAGCGGATCGATTTAACTTAATCCATTTAGTTCTCATCAGGAGGGGTGGTTACCCCTATCTTATCTCTCAAAAAGACAATTGTATCGGCAGGCAAAAGCTTGGTAAAAATATCAACAATTTGTTTCTTTGTAGATACATATTCTAGCTGAATAGGAGCTAAAAAAACATGTTGACCTTCATCATAAGCTCTAATCTCCTTCCCAAGGTTCTCATCCACATTCACACATGCACTCTCAAATATCTTTCGTAGTCTCTTGTTGTATCATCAGTAGGCTTTACTCTTTGTGGAATATCCCAAAAATATACCTTCATCACTTCTAGCATCAAACTTTCCAATATCCTCATCTCTTTTGATATAACATTTTCTACCAAAAACTTTGAAATATTTCACAGTAGGAACATGACCAAACCAAAGCACATAAGGGGTCTTACCGGTATCACCTTTGATATGAACCTTGTTAAATGTGTAGACTGCAGTGCTAATGGCTTCTCTCTAGTAGATCTTCAAGATATTTCCTTCAATCAACATAGTCCTTGCAACATCCAAAACAATATGATTATTCCTTTCAACAACTCCATTCTGTTGAGGGCTTATAGGAGCAGAAAGTTGTCTTCTAATCCCATACATCTCATAGAAAGAATTGAACTCACTGGAACAAAATTATCCACCTCTATCAGATCTTAAACACTTCAGCTTCAATCTGGACTCAGTCTCAACTTTAGCTTTGAATATCTTGAATTACTTAAATGCTTCTAGTTTATCCTTCAAAAAGACAACCCACATCTTCCTGGAATAATTATCAATTAGCAGCATAAAGTATATGTCTCCCTGCACAGTTCTAACATTTGTAGGTCCACATGGGTCAGTATGCACAAGATCTAGCAATCCATCTGATGTATACCGTTTATTCTTGAAAGAAATTCTTTTTTTGCTTACCCAACTGACATTCCTTACATACCAGATTAACAGGTTTCACAATTTTAGGCAAATCTCTAACAACATGTGTAGAACTAATCTTGATTAGTGAATCAAAGTTTACATGACATGTTCTTCTATGCCATAACCAACTCTCATCTATCTTAGAAATCAAACAAATTTTCTCACTTGCATTCAAATGAAATTTTTTACCTTTGGTCTTAGTCCCAAATGTAATCTCTATACTAGAGGCATTCAAGATCTTGCATTTACCGTCCTTGAATTGTAGATCATAACCCTTATCAACCATCTATCCAACACTCAAAATATTATGTTTCAAACCTTCAACATACAAGAAATCATTAGTTTTATGCTTACCATCAAAAGAAATAGAACCTCTCCCATGGATTACACAGGCTTTGTCATCTCCAAATCTGACTATTCCACCATCATACTTTTCCATACTTACAAAATTTCTTTTATCACCGGTTATATGATGTGAACAACCACTGTCAATCACCCATACACTCTTTTCTTCAACTTGAGCAGACAAATATTTTTCCTCAATAAATCAGCTAGTGGAATCAATAGGCACAGGTCCAAGTTCCTTAATGGCAATAAACACAGGTTCATCTCCTTCTGACTCTTCATTTGTAACATCTTCATCTGCAACATAATAACAATTCTTCTAGTTTCTAAACTTCTGGTTAGACTTATAAGGCTTATCATATTTCTCATGCTTCTTATATCTATCATTTCTATCATACTTATCATGTTTGTCATACTTAGCCATTCTCTCCGGACATCTAGAAAAAAAATGTCCTATCTTATTATAAGTAAAACATTTCAAAGGCAACTTTCCATCATACTTACCGACACCTTTAGGCAATCTCTAGACAATCAATGCTTAAAGTTCATCAAGCTCTCTCTCTTGCTCTGTAATCTCTCTTCTTTCTCTTTCATACCTGGATATCCTGCACTCATTAGGATCATACTTTTGATTACTGGAAATAGGTGTTGATTCTCTAAATATTGTCTTAGACTTTCCATTGGATTCTCCAAATTCGCTCAGCTCAAATGTAGTAAGTTTTCCAACCAACATATGTCTTGTTACTGTAGTTACACTATGGATCTCATCAATAGAAGTAACTTTATTCTTGTAAGCAAGAGGCAAAAATTTCAATACCTTAGCAACAATCTCATCTTCTTCAATCTTTCCACTGGCACATTTGATACCAAGAACAAGCTCATTCACCTTAGCCATGTATGAATGTATGTTCTCATCATCTCCCATTTTCAATGTATCGTACTTTCCTTTCAAGCTCTGCAACTTAGCAACTTTCACTTGACTATCACCTTAATACAGTATTTCAAGCTTCACCTAGATCTCATATGCAGTTTGAAGTTCCATTACATTTTTAATTTCAGAATCAGTTAGGGCACTAAGTAATGCTCCCTTCTCTCTGATATTATATTCAGCTTCCTTAACCTCATCAAGAGTGGATGGTCCATTCTGAGAAATAACATAGACATTCTTAGTGATCTTCTAGTAATCTTCTCCAAGAAATTTCAAGTACACCTCCATCTGGTTCTTCCACGCAGTATAATTGCTTCCATCAAACCTCAAACTGTCCTTCTTGAAAAGAATACCTTGATCTCCCATCCTCGATCTCCTCAAGTTATTAAGTTTCTACCGGAGGATCTAGCTTTGATACCATTTGTTAGCAACAATCAAGAAGGAAGACTAAGAGTGTGCGGGGGTGAATCAGTCTTCATCAAAAATCAGATAATCAAAACACCAAGGCATAGACAGATAAACTATAGAAAATGAACAACACAAAACACAACACCAAGATTTTTGACATGGGAAACCCAGTTAAGGGAAAAACCAAGGTGGGAACCTACCTACAATAAAATGATACTTTGCAGTAGTATGTGAAAATATTAAAATGGTGAATGCACATGCATTCAAGCACACTGCCTAGGCTCACTGCCCTAAAGGCTACAACCCTTAGGGAAGTCTCACTGACTTACAAAATGAATCAAACTATAATCCATAAGAAATGATAGCATCTACAAATGTCTGATGAAAGTTTCGATTAAGCATAGTTTGGCTGCCCTACAACACTAATCTCACTGCAACACTTCACGGAATGATATATCTCTTGTTCACACAGTTACCTCTCTCTGATAATGTAGACATAATACCAACACCTAAATTACATAAGTATATCACCTATATATACAAATATCAACCTTGATAGCAAGGTCGGCTAAACTCTCAACTCACAACTCATAATACAAAAATTACATTACATGATATAAAGATCCACCATCGGATCAATATTATGATTTACATTACATAGCATGGACCTAATTCAAATTCCCAAATGATCATATCCATCGGAAATTGTGCCAAGATCAACTACAACATGTTACATCACCAGAAATGTTGCATAACAAAAATCATCACCAGTTGATAGAAATCACCAAAAATTGCACAATGATCAATGCAGATTGCCAAAATAAATAGGACACAATTAGGAAACACCAGCAAACATGATAGAATCATATGGAATAGTTGCACCAACACCACTTTTTAAATCTTCATCGATCAACATCAAATCTCAAGAACACAACCAATCAACAACTGTCACGAATAAAGATAACTTGCAGGTCACCAAATCATGAACCATCTAAAATGAGGATACACATTATCATCCCAAACAACACTCAAAGTCTCAGCAGAAGATCTGATCATACTGTAATATACCAGAGGGAATATCGATATGAACACCAGCAGGAACCAGTTATCAAAGAACTACAAACCAAATCAGAAAATCTTCCCAAATACCAAAATAACTCATAGGAATATGTTGACATAAATGACAAAAACATATCTAAATCCAACAACCAAATTCAATAGACTACAACAATCTCCAATAGATAGGGTCTTGGCAAAATTCTTCAAACAATAGAATTAGACTGAATGACATGATTTTACCCCTTCAAATGCAGTCCAATTGATAATTTATCCACATGGATAGTTAACTCTAGTTGACTAGATGACAGAGACAAAGATTTTGATGATGTGGAGCACGCAAAAAAAATGAAATCTCATTAGAATGAAAGAAGACATTGCTTGTGGATATAACACACATAAATGATTTAGTTTTCTATCCAATCAGAGCAGGTCAAAAAAGGATAATGTTGCATTTAATTGTGGCCCAATTGCGGTCTTTTGTGAAGTTTGAGAAATCATATTAGATCTAAGGTTACTAAGTATAGTAATCTAATCACTGAGGAACAATTTAAACACAGAAGGTTACCAAGAGCATACATTTATTAATGACGACTAGTTGTCTAAAAGGAATGTATAGAGAATCTAGTCAGTTTGCAAACAAGATCTCTCAGAGGCCGAAAAGATTAATTTTTAAATTCATTCTTGGAGGGAAAAATATTACATGGACTGATTTGACGAAATTGAAATGTTTTGGTGAGTTGATATAGTGTTGGTATGTGAGGTAGAGCTAGCTGAGACAATGAGATGGATGCTTAACTAAAAAAATGAGTGTGCACTCCAAGTGTTGGAGAAGAAGAAAAATAGATGGTAGAGAGAAGCAAGTCAAGTGTATATGTTGAACAAAAAGAGGCATCCTTATGAGATTTGAGAATTATAGAAAAGATAGGTGTGGTTGTAGAGAAGAAAGAGAGAACAAGAGAGAGAAGTGTATGTAGATGATAGAAGTGAAGCATGCAGGCACATAGGTGTGTGGATAGAGTGTGAGATGTGTGTAGAAAGAAAAAGCAGCAGAAGTAGAGAAAAAGAATATGTTGAAGAGTGAATGTTGAAGGAAAATTTTGAGTGTAGTAGAAGCAAAGCGAGTGTGAGTAGAGTGCATGCTGCTCAAAGAGTGCAGAAGCAACTAGAGTAAGAGTAGAAGATAGAGATTAAAAGAATATAGTGAAGTGTTATACAAAAGGGGATAGTCACATCAAGTGTGAGAGGGTAAAATCATTGGGTCAAGCAATAATCAGATTGATAGAAGAGATAAAAGAATAGAAGAAAAGAGAAGAAGTGGCTGAGGGGATGTGTCAATCAGAGAGATAGTGCAAAGATAGGTAGAAGACAAGAAAAGAAGGAGAAGTTAACTTGTAGAGGTCTGATGTAAGTAGGCTAGGTAGCAAACAGAAAATTTGATCAGTCTTAGTAAACCTTTATAAAGTGCACTCAATCCCTGACCCACACATCTTTAATACGTTAACAAATAAGTTTAAAAAAACCTGGGTGAATCATAGCAAGTGCTCACAGGTGACTATTCACTGTAATTGAAATGAAGTTACTGTGCCAGCGTTACCCCTGTTCTCTATTGAATTTGGTTTGAAGTTAACACATCCCCCAATACATCAGACAACCAGCATTAAGCAATCCTTATAGAAGTGCAATGTACTTGGCAATTATGAACAGTTGAGTCTGAGAGACAAGATATTCAGGGTTCGATACAGACTTCCAACTGGGTAAACACTTGAAATTGAAACAGGAGCTTAATCATTGTCTGAATACATTCGAAAATCCCAGTATTCTATGGATTCAACGAGCATATGAAACGGTTTTAGTTGTGAGCATTCCCATTCAATTCCATCAATCCAGAACTTCGAATGACAATTTGGGTCTGGCTGTAGGTTAAGTACAGTTTGTGATGTGTTTCAAACATTGCATGATAGGGAATTAAATCTCTAAGGACCGAAAAAGGAAAGGAGAGAACGGTCTAGACCTCAACTCCAGTCAAAGTGCTGGACTTACCATATTACAGAATGAGGAAAACTCGACACATTTGAGGGCGCCCAAAACAATAACCCGAGCCTTATGAAGTCGGCGGGGTGCACACAGCCGATTACGAGGTCCCACAGGAACACTAATTCGAGCGCAATGTTTTCCTTGATTCAGTAACAGTACACAAACATCACACTTAGTGCTTGGGGCCGCTGTGATTTGTCTTGGGGCCCGATTACGATACTGGTGTATCTACGTATACCTTCGAACTGGCGCAAACATAGAAGAATCTGCCTAGGGCACCATCACTTTACCATTTCCCTGGCCGAGCATAAGAACGGACTGTAGAACCATTGTAATCATAATGAAAATGAAACCTTCCACCCGAGATCAGTTTAATCTCATGGTGGAGGTGCCTTGATCTAATAGGATGAAGCGGGAGGAGTGTGTGGAGAACAGGGGCGGATTCGGCAGATTTAGAACCAAAAAAAAACTGCAAACATCAACACAGTGTCATCTCCCACTAGGGCCAGTATGCAAATCTAAGAATGGATGAACTCTCGAGACTTCAGGAAAATGGATAGATTTTATTGATTCAAAGAAAAGTATTACAAAAGCTGTGTGTGCCTTCCACCCGCCTATAAGGGCTATGAAGGCCTCCATCTCTGAACGGCTTTACATTCGGTGTTGAAACCGCCCAGCCGTTCAGAGGTATTAGTTAGATCATTTTTGTTATGCTGAAATAACTACTGAAAAACCAAGAGCAAATTTTGCTCAACAAACTTAAGAAACTTAAGTTTCCTTATTAAAGTAAACTTAAAACCTATGCTATCCTAAAAAGGTAATCACTTAGTGATCCTAATGACCACAGCGTAGCAAGTGACTTATAAATCGTCAAATCTTGCAGCTGGTCTTACAATGGATCTGAGATGATGTTCTACTCTCTAAACTAGCTATCTATCTGCAATCTCCAAAGAATTTTCATGTGTTGGGGAAAGGTGCTCCTGCACCAAGGTCAAAGAGTAGTAAATAAATATTAGAAAGTAAACATTACAGAGAAATAGGATATGCATGTCATTTTGATTCTAAGGGCTACAAAACTCATTTGTAACAAGGCTTCTCATTGTATTGTTTTTAATCATTGAATCATTGTAATTCTCTAAGTGGGTGCTCAAAGAAAGGGTAGGTTATCCTTTGATTAAGTGCTCATAAAATCAGGGATTGGTGCCCATAAACTTCAGGGGTTGGTTCTCCTTTGGGTTGGTGACCATAAAAATTGTAATCATTTTTTTCATTGTGAGGCTAGATTAGGGAAGTAGCCTCTAGCAACATTTCTCACCAAGTTTTTTCCCCACTTTGGGTTTTTCCTTGTACACTTGGTGTTATGTGATTTGACTTTGTGTGTGTGTGCGCTTTTAATCTCTTTGCATCCTGAGTGTTGTCATAATTCTTTTTAAATTTTAAAGATTCGTTGATTCACCCCCCTCTTAGTGACCTTTGGACTTCAATTGGTATCAAAGCACTAGGTTCCTAGTTAGATAAGTTTTCTCTACCTTGGGTAGATTCTAGTGTGTGAACACAAAGGTTATATTTGAGTCATCCTCTACTAATGTACCAACATTTGAAGGTACAAACTATGTCATTTGGAGTTCAAGAATGGAAGTCTATTTGTCCTCCTTAGGTTATGATGTCTGGATATCAGTAATGAATGGATACATTGTTCCTGCTACTCCTCCAACCAATTCTTATGCTCAAAGAGAATATGAATGAAATGTTGTAGCCAAGAAGACTATTCTAAGTGATTTGTTTGATACAATATCTTTGAAAGTCAAGAGGTGTAAATCTACAAAGGACATGTGGGATAGACTGAAGAAAACTTATGGAGAAGTGCCTAGCACTCCGGATTCAAACTCTGGAAGGAAGAATGAGAAAGGAATAGGTAAATGTACATATGATAAAAGTGGATGAGATAGCGACTACAGTAAAGTTGAACAAGAAAATCATATATACATGGTACAAGGGGAATTAGATGAAAGGCAAACCTCGAGGAATGAGAGTAGAGTTCAATTTAAAAATTTAAATATTTGTGACAGTGATGAGGAAGATGAGATTATTGCTAAAGTTGATTTAGAAGGAGAGTTAGTATGTGTACTTGAAGAGATTAAAAGGTTGAGGAAGAAAAAAAAAAGTGTAAGAATGCTCCTACAGAGGAACAAGAATGATTGAACAAATGTCTCCAAGAGTCAGAGAAAACTATTGCCAATCTAAAAGCATAATTGGATGAGCTAAAATGATAAATGAAGTAATAAAATCAGATTTTGATGCCAAGAAGAGAAAGTTTGAGGAGTTAGAGTTATAAGTGAGACCTTAAGAGATCAAGAAGATAGAAAAATCAGTGAATTGCTGAAATCAGAAGTGGAGACAAAAGAATTGGTATGCCAAAAGCTAGAAGAGAAAATGGCAAATCTAAAAAAAGAGCTTGAGAGTTGCAAGGAAGATCTCAAGTTGAGAGTAAAGTGTGAAAGAAACAACAATGATCTGAATGATATGCTGAGTAAGCAAAAGAAAAATAAGGATTCTAATGGATTATGATTTAATGTTGGACAATGCTCTACCAGTGGGGAGACATAAAAAGGGAATATAAACTTTGTATCTTCAAGTTTAAATGGTCAAGGTCAAACCTTCATAGTCAAAAAAGCTCCAAGAAAGAAAATAGATTTGACTACTAATGTTGGTAGTATGATGACATAAGTTGTTACTATAAGGAAGAATAATGTTGATCCCAAAGGAAAAGGTAAGTTGAATGAAGATAGCTAAATCAAAGATAATGACATAGGGTGGGTGCAAGAATTTGGGTCCCAATTTGGCGAAAGTCTGCGAGCAAAAAAGTTTGCCGCTAGAAATGATCGCTCATTTTTTAAGAAATGGACACTCATTTAGCTTTAGGGCCCCAACCCATAAAAATAAAACAGGTGCACATTTTGAAAAATGGGTACCCGTTTAGGATCAGAACACCGCGGAGAAATGGGTCCACGATTTTTAGAAACGGGCACACGTTTCTTAAAATTCTATAAATTTTTAAACGGGTTCCCATTTTTTGAATTTTAAATAATGAGCGCTCGTTTCATAAAAGGTGGAGCGGGAAACACACCTATGTCTCATTTTTGCCTTCGGGTTAGGCTTGGTGGGACCAAGCCTATGCTTGGACCTCCAAAATAATGGCTAAGGCACTGGAATACCAGATTTTTGTCTTGTAATATTTGAAGGTGTTCCTAACCGTATTTTTTCATGAAACAAAAACTCATTAGAGTTCTCATTGTCCTGATTTCAAAAATGTAAATTTCATAGTGATATGATTATTTTTACTATTTTTACATTATTTATTAATCAAAAGTGGTACCTAAATGTAAAATAGTGAGGTTTAGTAAAACTTTAATAACTTTTTTATTTTTATGTTTTTTGGGAAATAAATTATATGACATCAATCTACATACAATTATTTTGAATATTAAAAAATTAAATATGAAATTTTCATCAGATTATGGTGGTCGTACACAAGATGTTTTGAAAATATACTTTATAGTCAATTAAAAATTAATTAAAAAAATATATTCAATAAACAAATAAGAAAAAATACTCTTCAATATTTGGTGTCTTAGGTATCTTTTCTTAGAAGTATTTAAAAAAATTCATTTATTTACATCAAAATATGGTGGTCGTACATGTGTGGTATGGTCCTAAAACAGGCATTTTGAAAAAGTGGTTTTTAAACATTCCTGCTAAAAAGTAATTTGTACCATGTGGGTATTGAAATAAATTACATATTTGAAAATTAGACTCTGAACACTACATTTTCTATTACTGAATTTTTTTGAGATTCAATCTCTAAGTGCCTCAAATTTTGACATCAATTGATAGAATATTTGAAAAATAGGGAAAACACTTCCACTTTTTGCCCAAAAGTGGGACTCAACTTCTTGCAGCCACCCCACAAGAAGGAGGTATAAAAGACCAAAATATGTTGTTTCTTACAAGATTGAGAACAAGAGGAAATCATAATATGTGGTTGTTGCAAATGGACAACTCAAGAACAATAATAGAGGAAAGAGATTTAGTGCAAACGTATCCACAATATTTCCACCTAATTGACAAAATTATTCTATAAGATACAATCTTTCCTTTTCTAGTTATTGTTATTCATGTAAAGGATATGGCCATAAAGAAAGTGTGTGTAGAGAAGAGTCTAGAAAAGGTCAATTTGCTTCCTCTGGAAATAAAAACATAGTTTGTCATAAATGTAATGTATATGGACATAAAACTTCAAATTGTAGACATGTGCATAGACCAGCTCCAAGTTATGATTGCAAGAATGCTTTTTCTATCCTAAGAGATAGGAATATTATGTGTTTTAACTATAATGAATCTGGTCATAAGAGCTATGAATGTACAAAAAAATCATTTCACTCATATGGCAGCCCTTACACTTCCTCTTTCAACAAAAATGCAAGATATAACAACTATGGTTAGCATGAAAGAGTGGGTAGTGTTGTGAGCATCTCACACATCGCCCCATCAACATGGGGACCCCTCCTTTTTTTAGGTCCTATCATCTTAGTCTAATCTTTCCCCTTCTCATAGGTGAAATGAGTAAGTTCATAGGGTCTAGATGATTCACTCAGGAGCTCAACCGAAGTTGTTTCAATAAACCTTATCTTGTAAGTTTGAATGGATAAAATCAAACAAGGTGATTAGAAAATAGGTAATATTCAATTTCAATTCAACTCATTCTCCAATCCCCCAAAACCTTAACTCCATGTTCAAGCTTAAGTAACTACACTTTAGGTTTGGATATAGGAGAGCAAACTTCATGACTTGAGTTGGATGAGCGAACTTCAGGTTTGGCTATGGGAGAGAGAATTTTCTTCGAGTCCCTTGTTTGAGTATATGTGTGAATATGGAGTGTTTGAATAAGATAGTCCAAGGATTGAATTCATATTCAATGAAATGATTAAAGACAATCTCATTTTAAATATACTTAATCTCCATGTCTTCAATAGGTTTTACTTCATGTTTGGGGGTACATGTCTTATTGTTAGGCCCAATATGGAAAGCTAATGTACTGAGAGGGGAGGGGTGAATCAGTACTTCAAAACTTTTCTTCAACAATAACTTTACTGTTATGCATAAACTAAATAGTGCGCCAACATAATATAAAGCTAAAACAAATAGATAACAATCATACATGATTCACTCCATAACACATATATTTTGGTTACGCAAAAACTCTTGGTTAGAGAGAAAAACTGGGGTGGGGATGGCACCCACAACTTCACTACTGCAATAATAAAGGGTACTCGGTTAGAGCTACATGTTTAGCTATTTCTGATAGCTTACCCTGTTAGGAGTAACAAGATCTGTTATATCTACCTTGCTAAAGGATTTTACAACACTTCATCTAAGTGTTGCACCTGGTTAGAGGCTTTACAATTTATAGACTTGATTAGAGTCTTTTACCCTATTAAAGGTTTCTCTTACAACTTCAAAATATTACAATAAAATTGTTACAAATATCTGCAACTTTACATCTGGAATGTTATAGCAGATTCTATGTGCTCAGAATAAGATTACCTTGCTTATAGCATACCTCAGTAACCCATATAGTAACTCGGTAAACCCTTCTGTTTACTCTTTTCTTTGACTGTTCTCTGAAATCCTTCTCCGTGACCTCTATGTCTTTGTAACAATCATAACACTTAGTGCTTTCACATGTCTTGCTTTGTATATTTCTATATCTTCCTTTCTGTCATGCTACATGTTTTTTTTATCTGGTCTAAATCCATGTTTTATAAATAGATCTCTTATGTCAGTGATCCATTCATTGCTTTGATCTTACAAACATGTTTTATTGAATGAATAACCATGCAAAATATTTCATTGGTTAGATGACCTCAAAATCATACACAATCTTTAAGTGCAATTTCCAACGTGATAACGGTTCTATGTGCCTCGATCTTGTAACATGTTTTCATATGTATGTCCAGGTTCAATGAATCTGGTAACATGTTTCACTCGGTGTGCCATCTTTGCTGCTCGGTAGACATGAAATGATACTCCATAGATAGCTTGGTGTATACTGCGCTCTGAGACTACTTTCTTCTATAACCAACTTGACTGTTCGTACCGACTGAATATTTCGATAGTAGTAACCAACTAGAGTATATAGAATAACTTTGAACATAAAACTAATGGCAACTTGATAAGTAGTAACAATCTCCCCTTTTGACATTAGTTGAGATGTTTGACAAAAACTACTTTCAAAGTTATAACTCAATAATCTATATACTTGCAAAATTTGACTATCCTAATAGTATATACAATAGTCAGTGAAATAATATATCTAGATATACTCCCCTTATCGATATACTATACAAAACTCTAATTTTGCATGTTGTTGCACTGCTCAGTTCACTGCTCTCTCTGCTCGGTATACTCCCCCTGTATACTATACTCCTTTTGTTTGATACTATACTTTGAATACTATATTACTCCCTTAATATTGTATCACTCCCCCTTTTTGACAAACATCAAGACTTAGTTACCATTTGGTGGAGGCAACTGGTCAAAAATAGATTTGTACTTGGTCCATGCTTAGGTGAGAGCAACAAAGAGGGCATCCTTTACACTGTCCATTAAAGAATTATGTGCTTGAATATTAGCCAATAATGAGATTAAGCCATCTAGAGTGTTTCCCTCTTGTGTAGCAGATAAGGAGGTGGCTCGGGTGATCTGTTCTTGGACGGATGAAAGATGAGGAAGGAATAATGTTTGAAGTGTCATTATGTCCATCCTGATCTTGTGTTCTTCATTTCTTAGGTCCAATTGTTGAGCCATGAGTTGTTGTAGCTTTGTATAAAAATTCTGAACTGAATTTGGCTCTGTGGTCAGCTTATTTGAGAGATTGGTGATTTCTTTCTCAATTGCTGCTGTTTTATTTTTTATGTCTTTAATGAATAAAGAAAATGTACAGAGTTTCTGAAATAAATAAAGAATGTGCTTGAGTTGAGGAGTCAATTCGGCAATAAATTTGACAGGTTTAACTTTGCCAATAGCTATAGCTTTCTGTACCTCTTCTATCATTTTTGCAGTGAGCTCCTTGTCTTTTAGCTTGCTCAAATACTCTGATGCATCTACTCCAGATGTCTCTATCTTTGTTAGGAGTTCATCCAGTTGAATGTGGATGGCTGCACTTGTTGACACTGTAGCTTCAGGTAGCATATCTATTAAGAGTGCTTTCACCTTCTGAAGTACTTTATTTTTCTTTTGAATCGCCATTTTCTTCTCTTGTTCGGCCTTAGCTTTGCATAGTTCACTGAAATCAATGAGTGCTTGCCTCTTTAATTTTGATATGTCTATATTGGGCAACACTATTGGTTTTGACAAATCAACTTTAAAACTATTCTTTTTCATCTTCTTTTCTTTGTCTTTCATCGATGGAACTAAGACAATGGCTTGTGAGGCTTGATGACCCTCGGTAGGTTGCTCAGTAGAGGCAACACTTTGGTCGGTTTCTTTAGCCTCTATAGTGTCCTTTGGTGTCTCGGTACTCGGTGTCTCAGTTACAACATTTTTAGTGCTAGAAGGTGCTTGAGACATCTGTTCTTGAGTAGTACCTTCTTCTGTTGTAGACTTGTGACCTTCGGTGCCTTGATCCGTATCCTGAGGGGTTTCAGTTGAGACAGGTTGTTTGACCAGTGGATAAGGCTGAACTTGTTCCAAGACTGATTCATTGGATACAAGTTTTGCATATGCATTGCCTTCTATCATTTCCTGTTCTGGTGCCTCTGTATCCATGACATCTTAATCTATTTTAATGGTGTCAACAGGGTCTTGCTCGGTAACATCAGGATCTTGCTCGGTGACATCAACAATTTCAACTGTAGCTTGCTCTCCGACATCCTTGATTTTAAGGATTTCCTGCCACTGTGCTTTTGTCTCATTTTCTACTTCAATATACAGCCCATTCATCAGTTTTAAGGCTCTTTGTTTGACGAGAAACTTTGAGTTGTAGGTTGTCAGATGTTCCTTTAAAAAAGCTACTGACATGTCAGGAAAGAGATGTACCAGACTTCTTTCTCTGATCTGTTTCTCTAAGTCCATTGCATACTTCCACCTATTGTCAATATGTAAATATAGTTCATTTGGAAGTGACTTAGATAGTTCCAATGGAGTTAACTGGAATTTTAGAAGTGTGTAGATGACAGCTTCTTCAATTTGTCTCTTTTCATCATTATTCCTGGTTTCATACTTAACATATCTAAATCCTCCAAATCCACCATATTCTTTCAGATTAGCACAGAAGTTTTCAACACTATGTACATTTACCTTCTTGCTCTTGACAATCTAAAATTTGCTTGCATCCTCAGATTCAGTATCACTAGACTCTTTTGCCAAAATGAGTCTCCGAGTAGATTTCTTGTATGTTTTTGTTACCTTGGGAACAGTAACACTTTTTGTTTTCTTACTCGGTGAAGCTGTAGATGCTCTTGTGTTAGGTCGCTTTACTAGAGGAGTCAGTGAGGCCTTTGATGAATCCAGTTTCTTTCTTTTCAACACTTTACCCTTAGGCAATTCAATGCTCAGTGTTATAGCTGCCTCTTGGGCTTTAGATTCCTCTTCGGTAATGGCTAAAGTGTCTTTGACAGGTGTGGAGGAAGATTTTTTTCCAAATTTCTCTGATAATGCCTTTATCATCTTTTTTGCCTTTCTTGTAGCTTTGGGTACTACAATGCTCATCTTTACCTTTTCCTTCACTTCCTCATAGGTTCCATACCTCAGCTCGGTAGCATGCCTCGGTAATGTGAGAAATGCATCAATTTGTTGTTGTGTAATGTCAAAATAAATCTCGTAACCCATAGGTGACAAAGATTGAGTTCTCGGTTCCACAGCATTCATATAACAGTAATCGGTGTCAACTTAAAAACATATATCATTTTTGTATTTCTCCAATAGCTGGGTTGGAATTCTATATCTATTATGCATTTTCTCTTGAAATTTACTGAAGTAATCATCCATAATATCATTAAAATTATCACCTAACTTCTTGATGAAGTCATTGATCTGATGGGTGATTGGTCGGTGTAGTTCCTAAATAACTTTACCGACTGATGGAAAGAATTTTCAAAATAGAAAAACATGCATACAAGTAATGATCCAAGCTTTAGTGTATTAGCCAAGTTGTTCTTCTTCCGCTTCCTGATGGTGTTCAGATTTTCAAAAAGGTTCTTCAGCAACACCTCACATAGATCAATTTTCATTCCCTTTTTCACAATTTTGTATGCTAAGTCTACTGTTGTACAGGGTACACTGTTTTCCCTTGCCGATTGGAAGAAACAGTAGCCTATTACTCTAATGGAAAATTTTAGTTCTTCATCAATGACATTGTTCAATTTCAGTCCTCTACAATCAGATTCCACTCTGATTAAACTAATCAATTCCTTTTGTGATATCATCTTTTGGGCTTGGGCATGATCATAAATAGGGTAACCGATAATCAGATGAATGATTTCCTTGGTAATCTTAAATGGTTGCTCTTCTAGCCGCATGAAATCATCGTGAACTCTGCTCAAAACAAACTTGACCCACTGGGGTTTGAACACACGGGGATAGTTAGGGCTTCAGTTAATCCTTGATCTTAATGTGCTCATACTTCTTATTCAATTTACCATTGGTACATAGCTCATCATAGGTGTCTCTGATTTCAACATGACCGAGTTCTTCAACACGACATTTGGTGAAGAATCTTACATCCTCGACTAATAACACTCTATCCGGGATGAGTGAAAATGCGGTTTTGTCATCCAGTTTAGAAGCAACTTTGAGAGTCAAAGAGTATTTTAGTGAGGGCTTTTCTACATTCTTGACAACAATGGGATCTTAGATCTTAGGCCTCATTGTAGATTTCAGATAAAAGCTAACAAAGGATCCTTAGGGTTTCAGGATTTCAAACGGCAGATGCTTTATACTTAGAAAATGACAGCAACTTGACAAGATCAGCAAACCAACTTAACAATACATTGAGATTGATGTAAATACCATGAATTTGCTTTGTAGGAGGTTTGATCGCCTTTGAATCGCTTTGCTTTGCTCTCTTGAAAACTTGGTAAGTAAAAATGACCGCGAAAATGCTTTTAAGTACACAATATACCTTATCGGGCTCCGTGCGGGTTAGGTCAAAAAATATTAAATGCACTCAGTTCCACTTAACTTTCTTTCCTTTTTCTGCTTTAACCGAGTAACCAAACTTCCTTCATTCACCAACTAGACAAGTTTCCTGTATTCACCGACTTGACAGGTTTCCTTTAAAGTGCTCCAATAGACTTTTCATAGAATTTCAAACTTACTAATACATCTTAATTATGCAGATTTTGAATTAAGTACATAATAGAATAGGAACTGTTAAGATTTAACCTTGAGAAAATGTAGTCCCTTCATACCTTTACCGATTAATTTGGAATAGGTGCACCTAACTCGGTAGGTAAGGTGCTTTGTTTATTTGACACAATTTCCTTCTTTTTCCAAATCATCTTTAATTTTTCTTTTATTTCCTCAGTGTCTTTTCTAGATTGATCTCTACAATCTCCAACTAAGTGTCCAACTTTGTGACAATAAAAACATGCCATAGCAGGATTTCTCCATGATCTTCGGTTGTTCATCCCAAATGTTATAAAGTAGCTGGCACTTATGTGTCCATATCTTCCACAACATTCACACCATATCCTTGTATTGTAATCCCATGGTTCTGCAGAATACTGTCGGTAAGGATTTGTGTGAGTTCGGTAACCTCTAGCATTTGCTCGGTGTGTAGACCACATATAGTTCTTTTGCTTAAACCAACACTTCTTGGTACTATGTCCATATCTATTGCAGTTTTTACAAAACCCTTTGAATTTTGCCTTCTGATAATTGTTAACAGACTTTTTCCTACATTGATTAGATGTGTGACCATATTTATTGCAATTGTAACAATATCCATTGGACTTAGTGACATTTGGTTGCTTACCTTTTCTGATTTGGCACATGTTGGCAGCGTGACCTTGATTTCCACAGTAGTTGCAAATAGGCTTCTTTCTTTCGATCTTCTTCTTGTTTCTAGCTTGCTTTGATGATTCTCCTCTCTCGGTAGTATGAATTCCCTTCTCGGTAGAGTCTTTTCCTTTGTAACCAAGTCCTGCATCTTTGTTGGGTCTTCTTGTATTCAGTTGCTCATCTAACATCTTTGATGCTTCATAACTCTTCTTCAATGTTTCTTTGGATTTCTTCTCTGTTTCAAGTTCATCGGTCAACCTTGATACTTCAAGTTTCAATGCTTGACTCTCATCATCTTTTAGATTTGCTTCAAGATGTGCATAGCCTAGTTGATCTGATAGGTTTTGTTGAATTCCAGTCAACCTTGTGATTTCATCATTCTTATCAGATACTAAGACTTCAAGTTGTTATTTCTCTTTTTCTAGATCTCTTACTTTATCCTCGGTTGTCCTCAATGCATCAAGATTTTTAGTCATTTGTGTGTTGAAATGTTCATGTTCTCTTTTCATTGCTTTTAGTTGATCAACCAGTTCTTTGTTCTTTTCCTTCAATACTCCAATCATTTCTTCAGTCTCTTCAGATATACTGTTCTCAGATGATGTCTCAATTTGTTCCACTAACTCTTGAGAGTCCTGCAAATCATGAGATAATCTTCTTCTCACTTTCAGAGATTTTTGCATTTGCCTTTGCATGTCTGCAATCACTTGATTAGCATGATCCAGCTCTTCTTGCAGATACACAATCCTCCGAGATTGTTTAGAGCCTTCCATTGATAAGATCTTTCTCTTTAAGCAGTTAAACCTTTTTCCAAGATTGAAGCTTTGATACCTATTGTTAGGCCCAATATGGAAAGATAATGTACTAAGAGGGGAGGGGTGAATCAGTACTTCAAAACTTTTCTTCAACAATAACTTTACTGTTATGCATAAACTAAATAGTTGAGTAACATAATATAAAGCTAAAACAAATAGATAACAATCATACATGATTCACTCCATAACACATATTTTGGTTACACAGAAACTCTTGGTTAGAGAGAAAAACTGTGGTGGGGATGGCACCCACAACTTCACTACTGCAATAATAAAGGGTGCTCGGTTAGAGCTACATGTTTAGCTATTTTTGATAGCTTACCCTGTTAGGAGTAACAAGATCTGTTATATCTACCTTGCTAAAGGATTTTACAACACTTCATCTAAGTGTTGCACCTGGTTAGAGGCTTTACAATTTATAGACTTGATTAGAGTCTTTTACCCTATTAAAGGTTTCTCTTACAACTTCAAAATATTACAATAAAATTATTACAAATATCTGCAAATTTACATTATGAATGTTATAGCAGATTCTATGTGCTCAGAATAAGATTACCTTGCTTATAGCATACCTCGGTAACCCATATAGTAACTTGGTAAACCCTTCTATTTACTCTGTTCTTTGACTGTTCTCTGAAATCCTTCTCGGTGACCTCTATGTCTCTGTAACAGTCATAACACTTAGTGCTTTCACATGTCTTGCTTTGTATATTTCTATATCTTCCTTTCTGTCATGCTACATGTTTTTTTTATCTGATCTAAATCCATGTTGTATAAATAGATCTCTTATGTCGGTGATCCATTCATTGCTTCGATCTTACAAACATGTTTTATCAAATGAATAACCATGCAAAATATTTCATTGGTTAGATGACCTCAAAATCATACACAATCTTTAAGTGCAATTTCCAATGTGATAACGGTTCTATGTGCCTCGATCTTGTAACACATTTTCATATGTATGTCCAGGTTCAATGAATCTGGTAACACGTTTCACTCAGTGTATATCAACTCAGTGTGCCATCTTTGCTGCTCGGTAGACATGGAATGATACTCGGTAGACAACTCGGTGTATACTGCGCTCTGAAACTACTTTCTTCTATAACCGACTTGACTGTTCATACCGATTGAATATTTCGGTAGTAGTAACCGACTAGAGTATATAGAATAACTTTGAACATAAAACTAATGGCAACTTGATAAATAGTAATAGTTTGGGGGTACATGAGTTTCAAGAGGATGAGTGAACTTCATTGAGTTGAAGAATAAAAGTGAATTTGTTTCATTTACCTACAAAAAGAAAGATCAATTCCTTGAAGTTGATTTGATGCCTCAACATGTTTAGAAGAGAATGATTTCAACTTTATAAAGACAAGAGAACTTCATGTTTGAGGGTACTCTTGTAACAGCAATTGGTTCAGCAATTGCTCAGTTGGATACTCTTGTAACAACAATTGGTTCAGAAGCAACCGATCTAGAGAAGGTTGCAGTAAGGCAATATGAATCAAAGAGGAGAAAATCTAATGGAACAAATATCAGTTGGAAAAGTTGCCCTCTCCACCCGAACAGAAGAGGTTAAAAATATACTACAGGAAGTTGGCCAATTATTGGTCAAATATTCAAGTTTTACTGATTTAATCAAAGATCTAGAAGATAAAAGAAATCAGACTCAAAGAGACATTCTAGATCTGATAAGTTCTTTTGATCCTCCTACCAGTTCAGCATCAACTTTTAGTGGCAAGGTCAAACTGCTCAATCATCAAATCAAAAGGTTGAAAGAAGAAGAGGACAAACGAGGTCTTAGTTTGTTAGAGCTACAGTGCTATCTAGCACCAATTATTGATTTTATGCAAATGAATATTAAAGAAGCATAACGCCTCATAAGTGAATCTAACTGCAAGACAGTCGATAATATGGAGGTTTTTATTGCATTTTTGCATGGACACTTCATGACCATGAAATAGGTAAAATATTCATGGGAATCCTCTTTTAAAGGAGCTCAAGAAAAATTCAAAGAAATTTTTGTTGTACTTTGATAAATTATTTTGTATAGTCTTTGCCATTGATGGAAAAAGGGGGATTTTTGGATATTTGTACATTGTGAGTAACAGGGGCCAGAACTTGCACACTTTTGTAGTGTTTGCCACCAATGCCAAAGGGGGAGGTTGCTAGCATTTTGGTGCATTTTGTATGACCAGTGAATGATATGGTTGTCATTTTTGGCAACATCATCTTCCAAGTCTTCACAGTCCATCGGTAAAGAAGTAAAGGATAACTAGTAAAGAACAAGAGTTCTTATTCATATCGGCAATGAGTAGACCAGTTAGTATACAAATGTTAACCGGCTAAGCAGTATGTAGACAGGGTAAGGAGAGTATAGACCGGCTATGAAGTAAGTAGATTGGCACGTAGGAGGTCAACCTAGCTAAGCAGTGAATAGATCGCTACACAAGAGGATAATCGGCTAAATAGATAATAGACCGGTATACAAGAGGTAACTAGTTATGCAGAATTTGATCAGTACACCGGCATAATAGGAGTCTCAACTGACGTACTAGGAAACATCCAGTTAACATACAGTTAAGCCGACAATCTTCTCTAGTCAACTAGTAGACTTATCGGCATGAACGACTGTCTTGACCGATATTCCTGGAATGATTTTTGGAGAGTAATTTATGGCGTGGTAACAAAATTTTGAATGAGATTTTTTGGAGGGAAAGTTTGCGCTAGAACTAAAGGGAAATAAATTCTTAATTCATTTTTGATGAAGTTGTTGTTCATGTGAAAATAGATCTGGAAAAAGGTGAACACAGGGGGAGCAGAGCAGAGTGCAGAGCCGAAGGTTAGAGGACCAGAAGAGTGCTGAGTCGAAGCTATAAGTAGAAAACCGGTGTTGTGTAGAGAAAACACATCCAATGCAAATAGAATATGATTTTCATTGTGATTTGATCAAGCTATCAGTAGCCACTTCAGCAGATCATCTTTCTATTGCTTTCTAACCATTGTAACTTTAACAGGTTCCATTGTAAAATCCCTTAACTAGGTGTCATCTTAATTGATGATTTAAGATCTTTAACAAGGCTACCTTTAATAGGGTAAAGGCACTGGCAAGCCTTAAACAAAATCCCTTAACTGGGTGGCACCTAATAGTGTCTTTGTAATCTCCTAACAAGGATGGCTCCTCACCAGGCGCACTCCAGAAGAGTATAAATTTTGTGAGTTCCTACTCACATCGTGGTTTTCTCCCATTTGAGTTTCCACAAGATAAATCTTGGTGTTACTATGTATCTTTTCAGGCATGCATATTATTCTATAGTAATTGTTTGAATTGATGAATATTAAGTAAGTGGAAACTTGAGTTAAAAGTTTTAATTGTATAAAATTGGTAAAGTGATGATTCACCCCTCCCCTCTCAGCATCGGTTGAGACTAACAATGAGTAAACTTCACAAGTTGGAGGAGATGAGCGAACTTCTCAATTTGAGGTAGATGAGAAAAAATTACCTTTAGCAACATAGAAATTGATTTCACAAGCTAAGGAAAGAGTGGTTTCAAGAGAAAAAACAAAAGGTGAAGTTCAAGTGTTGCTTCATGTGATGGATGATAGGATCTAACTCCATGTGCTTAGTGAGAGAAGAAAACTTCAAGAATGAAATCACATGAGTGAACTTTATAAATCAAGACACATGAAAAGTATTTTGAGTTTAAATCAAAAGTGATTGCATCATTTAAACTGATATAAAATCAGATGCAGGTCTGATTAAGGTCGAAAATTGATTTTTTGACAAAATAGACCTCCCTAATTCATCTAGAAGTGTAAACCATTCTTATTTACCAATTGATTTTATATTTTTTAAGATGCAACATTCATTTCATAACTGAGTAAATAGGCTTTGTTACATCAATATTTCACCACTACTCTGTTAAATTCTGTGAGAAGCAAGAATTGATCCAGGATCTGATGTCGGTCATAGATCACATGCAACTCCAAGCAATGGATGATCGAAGATCAAAATAGCTGAATGAAGATAAATCTGATATGAGAGAAAAATAGAGATAAAGAAGAGAATTTAGAGAAGACTCTCACCGAGCTATCACTTAACTAGTGAAGGTGAGAGTATATTGCTTATTATATAGAAAAATAATAGCATATACAACCAAGAGGTGCATTAACTCCCACCTCCATAAAAAGTGGGAGGTTTTACCTACTACCCCATAAAAGGTGGGAGGTTTTTACCTACTTGGTAAATGTCAAAATATGTGGCATAACCTCCTTACATGAAAACAAAAAAGGAGTTATAAGAGGTGGCACATAAGGCCAAAAGAGGGTGAGAAACCCAACTACCCCATAACCCACTTAGGAAATGACAAAATAGTGGTTATGAGAGGTGGCACAACAAGCCAAAAGAGGGTGTGTAACTCAACTACCCATGTGAGGTGGAGAGTTACACATGTAGCTAATGTATTCCGCCACGTGTCCTCATATTAACCACACCTAATAACCTAAGCAAGCTTAATAATATATGTGTAGGAAAAATAAATACCCCCTAACATAAGGAAAATAAAAAAACCTACACTAACACCCCCCCTTAAGCGTAGCTTAGGTGGGTCAAAAGATGGGTCCCGACAAATGAGGCCATGTTAGGTACCCATGTACATAAATATCCCCCCCAAAAGAAGAAGCCCCCCATAAGAGGAATAGACCCCCCCTAAATAGAGAGAGAAAGAATGAAGGACTAAGAAGCCCCTCCTGAAGTAGACACCTTTTGCATCCCAAGCAAAGATCGCAAATGAAGGAACTTGCTTTCGGTGAAAGGTTTGGTGAAGATGTCCGCAGTTTGCTCCGATGTAGAACAATACTTAAGATCAATGATGCCTTCCTGAATGAGCTCCTGAATATAGTGCATATGTATCTCAATGTGTTTCATCCTCTGATGATGAACTGGATTTCTTGAGATCTGTATAGCACTCTGATTATCACAAAAGATGATGGTAGGCTTTCTAACTAGAATACCAAACTCAGTAAGAATATTTTGAAGCCAAATAGCCTCAGTGGTGGCATTGACTGCCCCTCGATACTCAGCCTCTGTCGATGAAAGAGCAATTGCAGATTGCTTCTTGCTCAACCAAAAAACTGGATCAGAACCAAGTGAGAAGCAATACCTAGAAGTAGACTTGCGATCCTGAGAATCACCTGCCCAATCTGAATCCGTATATCCTACCAAGTCAATATCCACACCTGCTACATACTGAATTCCATAATTGTGAGTACCCTGAATGTAGTGGAGGATCCGCTTAGCTGCTTTCCAATGCAACTCATGTGGCTCCTGCATGAATCTAGAGACCATGCCCACAGCATAAGAAATGTCGGGTCTCGTATGAGTCAAATAAATGAGGCTTCCAACAAGCTGTCGATATAAAGTGCCATCAACCAAGGGTGAAGAGCACTTAGCCTCAAGTTTGACCCCTGACAAAAATGGAGTAGGTGCAGGCTTACAATTAGCCATGTGAAATCTGGAGAGCATATCAAGTGCATACTTGGGTTGTCCAAGGAAGATTTCTGAAGATGATTGAGTGATCTCAATTCCCAAGAAGTAATGTAGAAGTCCCAAGTCTGACATCAAAAATCTATCATGTAGAGCAATTTTCACTGCTTTGATGGTGGATGAGTGACTCCCTGTGAGTAACAAGTCATCAACATAGAGAACCAGAAATGTGAGAGTTTCATCCTGTTGTAGAATGTATACGTTCGGATCAGAATGGCACCGAGTGAAACCAACTGTTAGAAGGAATGAGTCCATCTTGGCATACCAAGCTCGAGGAGCTTGTTTGAGGCCATAGAGAGACTTTCAAAGTCGACACACAAGTGAAGGATCCTGAACAAACCCCTATGGTTGCTCCATGTAGATTTCCTCCTGAAGGTCACCATGAAGAAATGCACTCTTCACATCCATCTGATGAACTTCCCAACGATGGGCAGCAGCTATAGCAAGAACAAGTCGGATGGAATTTATCTTAGCAACTGGAGCAAAAGTCTCAGAGTAATCAACCCCTGGAACTTGGGAAAAACCTTTTGCTACCAAGCGAGCCTTATACTTATCAACCGACCCATCCGCTGCAAATTTTGTTCGATAAATCCACTTGCATCGAACAAGTTTCCTTCCCTTAGGAAGAGGAACTAAATCCCATGTGTGATTCCTTTCCAAGGAATTGAACTCTTCTTGCATTGCAGCATCCCACTCAGGAACACCTGAAGCTTCTCGAAAGGACTGTGGATCAGAAGCTGAAGCAATGAAGAGATGTGGAGCTTGCTAAAATTGTGACCTTGTTCTTCTAGTATCTAATGGATCACCAAGCCAATCTCCTGTTGACTCAAATGTTTGTCAAGCCCAAAGAGGCACTGAGGCTGGAGAGTCTGGGGGAGAATCATCAACCTCTGAATGATGACTATGAGAGGAATGTGAATCCTCATCATCACTGTCACCATCTGAAGTAGAGGAAGAAGACTCCTCATCAAGATTAGGAGGTCTAAGATCCACTGAAGAACTGTCATCATAATGCAATCTCTCCAATGTGATAGTGGATGGAGAAGTGGTATGAGAAGAACTAGAAGAACTCTCCTCAAAACGAACACTCCTCTCAATGAACAACTCATGAGTAGTGGGATGGAGAAGCCTATACCCTTTGACATCATCTAGATATCCAACAAGTATGCAAGGCTTACTCTGCAGATCCATAGCGTTGCGTTTTTCAGCTAGAATGTGGGCCCATGCAAGAGAACCAAACACTCTAAAGTGTTTAACTGTGGGTTTTCGACCAGTCCAAGCTTGAAAGGGAGTTACCCCTTTCACAGCTTTATGAGGAACTCGGTTCTGGATGTAACACGCACAGTTGATGGCCTCTGCCCAATACTGAGGTGCCAAAGACTTAGAGTGAATCATACAATTAGCCATCTCCTTCAAGGACCTATTTTTTTGTTCTGCTACACCATTTTGTTGAGGACTGTATGGAACTGTGTGCTGCATGTTGATACCTTCTGAAGCACAAAACTGTTCAAACTGATTATAAACATATTCACCCCCATTATCTATACGCAGAATCTTGATGAACTTCCCAGATTGTTTCTCTGCAAAAGCTTTGAAATCTAGAAAATTTTCAAAGACTTCAGACTTTTGTTTGAGAAAGTAAACCCATGTATATCTGGAAAAGTCATCAATAAATGTCAAGACATATCTAGCCTTGCTGAAAGATGGTTGTGGAAATGGTCCTACCAAGTCACTATGTACCAACTCCAATAGTTGTGTAGCTCTCCAAGCTTTACCTTTATCATACTTCTCCTCTGGATGCTTACCAAGAATGCACCCCTGGCAAACTCCATCAGAAAATCGAATAGAAGGCAACCCTGAAACCATTTCTTGTTGACTGAGTTGTTGCAAGTAACGGTAGTTCAAGTGGCCAAACCGTTGATGCCACAAACAACTCACCTCATTTGCATGAGTGAGTAAAACTGTCGAAGGAGAGTCAGGAACAAAGTGAGAAAACTGATATAATCTGGAATGATGATCTGCTTTTCCCACAGCAACAGTAGACCCATTATGCATTTCGCTGATTACCACTGCATCTGATGTGAACTCAACTCGCTTGCCAGAACCAGTGTGAGTGATCTGATAAACAGATAGGAGATTAGTTGATAAAGATGGAACACA
This sequence comes from Cryptomeria japonica, assembly GCF_030272615.1. Lineage (NCBI taxonomy): Eukaryota > Viridiplantae > Streptophyta > Pinopsida > Cupressales > Cupressaceae > Cryptomeria > Cryptomeria japonica. The sequence goes on from NC_081409.1 coordinate 202,940,475, forward strand.
AAGGACATCTTGAAATGTTCCTTCACCCACATCAACAGACCCTCTCCCATGCACTTCAACAGGAGTGTCATCACCCATTAGGATGGAAGGCATAGAACATGGCTCTAAAGATGTGAAATCATCTTCTGAAGAAGCCATGTGGTGTGAAGCACCTGAGTCAATTATCCAAGAATTTGGTTGTGAAGCAATAGCAACTAGGGCCTTACCCTTTCCTTTCCCCTTACTCTTATCTATGTCCTTAGAAGATCCTTCCGATGAACTCTGTTTGACTGAATCAGGAACCTTGATATTATTCTTTTCAAGAAGATTTGAAAGGTGATCTATTTGTTTCTTTAAACACTTATGTTCATCATGACCAGGCCTCTTACAATAAGAACACTTGACCTTCTCCTTCTTAGGTTGTTCACCTTTTGATGAAGAGGTCTCATTGTCTGCTTTTGAAGTAGCAGATTTCTGATCTTTCTTCTTCTCTCCTCGGTTCTTTTGTTTCTTATCTTGCTTACTAGACCCTTTATGTTCTTTTGTGTCTTGATTTACAACTAAGGCATGTGACTTAGAGGGCTTTATTGTACCTATTTGAACCAATTTGTCCTGCTCCCTAGTGAGTTCTGCAGCAAAATCATCTAAAGAAGGCATTTTGAATGTGGTACCTAGGGCACATTTGGTAGCATAGAATGTAGAAACAAACACTGAATAGTTAGGACCAAGCTTAGAAAGAATACTCAAAATCAGTTGCTTATCATCTTTCTTAGTTCCACACTATTCCAACTGCAATCTTATAGACTTAAGTTTAGTGAAGAAGTCTTGTATAGTATCAAAATTGGTTGGATTCAACCCTATGAGTTCATTCTCCAATTGATGACCTCTTAGTTCATCCTGCTTACCAAAGAGGTTTCCCAAAGTAGTCCATATTGCATTTGGTGTAGTAGCAGATTCAATGTGAAAAAGAAGGTCAGGAGAGACTGACATGCATAATGTACCAAAAGCTTCATCACATTTATTAAACCATTTAATCTTTTCTGCAGCATCTTGAGGTTCAGTTTCAAGTCCCATAGTAACATGATGATATCCATGTCTTTTCAGATATATTATCATCTTAGATTTCCATTCAAAGTAATTATATGGTGTTAAAAGTGGAACTGTAGATGCATCCATGATAGCAGAAAAGAAGATTGCAAAGAGTCAAGAAGAGTGCAAGAAAGAAGACACAAGAGACACCCCCCCTTTTCACTAGTCTTTGAAATCACCCCCCCCAAATATTACAAGGTTGGCACTTTATAATTAGTGCATTTACAAGGCTTTTATCAGATTACAATGCTTTATAAGGCTTTAATGGCCAAAAAAGAAAGTTTAAATACATAGAAATTTAACACAAAATCTGAAAAAAATAGCCTTATTGCTGCTCAATGTATCTTAATACCTTTCCAACAACTATTTGTTTTTGTAAAATAGAGTTGTGAAAAGAAAGATATGATCTATAGAAGGGAAAAAAAAATATGCAGCTGATTCAACCTGCAATATCTAACAAAGAAGGGTAGAATATTTCAATAAGACCTGCAATTATGAAGAGTGCTCATTTCCAGCTTTCCGTCAAGTACTCATTTGCAAAAAACTGACACCCGAGGCAAAAGTTATGCAACTTTTAAGAAAGGTTGCTGAATTTCCCTGATAGAAAAACGACTTAAGCCTTGTTGAAACTCTATTTCTGAAAAAATTATTAATTTTCTAGAAAAACCCTCCAAAACCCAAAAGTTTTTCGATGCTGGGAACAAAACCCAGAAATATTTTTTTTGAAAATGAACGGAGGTTAGAACACTAGGGCCAAAATGAAAATAGCTCTAGTAAAATATTTCACTCTGATTTTTTTTTTACTGTGTTCTCCAAACTTTGAATTTGGTGAAATAAAAGTCACTTATGATTTTCACAAGCCTTCTGGACACTCTAGAAATGCTAAAGAAGCCTCCAATATTACCAAAAATGCTGCAATCACCCAGATCTCAAAGAACACATATATAAAACCAGATTTAATTAGAAGCTTATTTTCCTTTAAACTGTTCTGATTCTCCAGATCACACGAAAATGTAGGAGAAGAGCATACTTGGTTTTTAAGAAAAATATTAGCTATCTAACAATCTCAAATCTCTCAAATAAATCAGAAAAGCAATGAGCTATACCAGACAACACGGCTCTAATACCATGTTAAATTCTGTGAGAAGCAAGAATTGAGCCAGGATCTGATGTCGATCATAGATCACATGCAACTCCAAGCAACGGATGATCAAAAATCAAAATAGCTGAATGAAGATAAATCTAATATGAGAGAAAAATAGAGATAAAGAAGAGAATTTAGAGAAGACTCTCACCGAGCTATCACTTAACTAGTGAAGGTGAGAGTATATTGCTTATTATATATAAAAATAATAGCATATACAACCAAGAGGTGCATTAACTCCCACCTCCATAAAAAGTGGAAGGTTTTACCTACTACCCCATAAAAGGTGGGAGGTTTTTACTTACTTGGTAAATGTCAAAATATGTGGCATAACCTCCTTACATGAAAACAAAAAAAGAGTTATAAGAGGTGGCACATAAGGCCAAAAGAGGGTGAGAAACCCAACTACCCCATAACCCACTTAGGAAATGACAAAACAGTGGTTATGAGAGGTGGCACAACAAGCCAAAAGAGGGTGTGTAACTCAACTACCCATGTGAGGTGGAGAGTTACACATGTAGCTAATGTATTCCGCCACGTGTCCTCATATTAACCACACCTAATAACCTAAGCAAGCTTAATAATATATGTGTAGGAAAAATAAATACCCCCTAACATAAGGAAAATAAAAAAACCTACACTAACATACTCTAACTTATATATATCTCATATGTGAAAGATGGTGGTTCCTAAACCTTACAAAACTATTTCCCATCATGCACTCATCATGGAAGAATTGAAGAGTGTTGCATTCAAAACCAGGATCACTTCACATTGGAGAAAAATAGGAGACATAAATCTCAAGAAGTTCGACACCAAGAAGTTTCGGCACCCATCATACACAAATTAACCTATTGCTACAACTAAGAAGATGATTGAAGGTGGGATAATAAATGCAACTAGCTTTCCTTTTGCGATTCAATCTATGAGCTAATTTTGGAATGTGCTCAACATTATGATTTGACCTTAAGAAGAATAGTAGAAAGGATGGAATAGTGCTCGCATATCTCTTAGAGAAAATAATCAATGAAACATTTCAACTACTTGAGCCTAAGGACATAGTCTACATAAGCATGGAAGGAGCTGAGTCAACCTATGATGATGATCCAGATGCTTGTGCAAAGATCATCGATAATTTTTGGTTGAAGAAGAGTAGAGGTGGAAGAAGTAGATGGCACAACAAACTACATAGGATGGACTTCCATGACAAATTCAAAGACTTCATCACCCTATTCCATCAATTGGTTGGTGCACCAAAGGCTTCATATTTCAAAAAAAATGTTCTACTTCATAGAGATTGTTACTCATGGCAAGAATGCAATAAATTGGGTGAGGCTCATTAGCAAAAATATTGATCTATAGTTAAGGAGGCTAATCCACACCAGAACATTCTATATGATCTCCTACGTCATATACTCCCTCGCAAGAAATTATGAGTATCCAAGACTTATGTATACAGGCGTAGTTGGGAGGAGACCCAGAGAGATAAAGGTGCATGAGTTTTATCCGCATCTTAATCATCCACCAAAACAACACTATAGGAGAGTGAATGATGCATTCACTGTGCATATCATGAGGACACTTTGAGGTGGATTGTAGTGAAGACTCTCTCCAGAAGCACAACCATTGGTAGAACAACATGGTGCATGGTTCATCTAGTTCCCAGAATTCACCTATATCAAAGCTCAAGGATGTCCTTCTCCTCCCTAAATGTTGCCATGCTACCCAATAAATAGAGCAGTGTTACTCGAGGTGGTGAGACAATCAATGGCATATGTCAAGGAAAATAGGCAAAAGCATGGAACCAGTGTTTCTTTTCCTATCACGCCTAGAGACTCTATTGAAGTATGCCCTTCCATTTATATAGTTGATGATACCAAGAGAGAGTTAGCACTCCATTCACTCAAGCCATTCATGCCTATGGATTTCTTAGATCCTTATGATAATGTAAAAGAAATTTTGGGAAAGAAATATGGACACCAGTGGAAGCTAGAGGACTATTGGATGAATATTCAAGATGATGTGGAAGTGAAGAAGAAGATGTACTCTAGGATATCTCTTAATTTTATCAGGAAATACAAATTGTTTCATGTTGTCGATCAAGTTTAAGACAACAACAAATATCTCCAAGAAGCCTACACCAAAGAAGACAAAGAGATCAAATTTAAATGGGTTGATACGGAAGTTGTTGATTTGAAAGAGTTGATGAAACCAGTTTTGGAATACACCCGCATATGAATAGACATACAACACCGGAAGTTGAAAGAGTGGAACATAGCACTGACATTCCACTCAAAAGAAAGAATAGATGCTGAAGATGAAAGAAGCAAAAGTGGGAGTGCACCTCAACCATCTCACTCAAGAGGTTCGAAGAGAAAGGAAGATCACGAAGAAAAGGAGCCCTTAAGGAAGAAACATAAATCAAGTTCAAGTCGTCCTTCCTCTAGACATGAAGAAGAATCAAATGAGGGAGAAAGACATAAGGAACAAAGGATAGAAAAGGAGTTGAGTCAAGAAGCTAATGAATCAATGGAATCAACAGTTCACGATGATAAAGGAAATGAGAAATCATCATAGGGGCAAGAAGATGTCACTTATCACACCTAAGAAATCGAAAGAAATGAAGAAGAGGGCAATGATGAGACTACCTCAGCACCCAAAGATGAGAAAATACATGAAGAAACACAAATTCAAGAAGGAAGATCCTCTATCTCAGAATGGCTAAAACAAAGACTAGCCCAAGAGGTGATAGTAGTTGATGAAGAACCAACATATGACATAGAAAGCCTTCTAAGCTACGCTTGAGAGGCCACTGAGAAGAGGAAAGCTACAAAGATGTCCAAGGTGATTAGAGATTGTAGATGGAGGAAATATTCTTATCAAAATCTGATATTCGAAAGAATTCCAACATCGATCAATGAACTACCTGCAAATCACACACACATGCAAATACAAATATCTAATCTAAAAATGCATGCATGAAAATACAAAACGCACTCCATTGCCCTCCTATTTCTCAAGATTTTGTATTTTCACAATATTGCTCTCTTTAGCAAATGCACAAAAGGCTATGAGAAAAATGAGATCTAAATGCAAGATGATTGAAAAAGAAATCAAAATGCGAGATGAAAAGAATGCAAAATGCAAAAGATAAACTAAATGCTAGATTGCTAGATAGCCTCAAATGAGAGAGGGGGTTGGGTTTTTATACATATTCTCAGAGTTGGATCCAATATTAGAGTGAATGTGGGATAAAAGGCTAGTTGTGGAAATGTAAATGTTTATCCCATATTGATTAGGTGGATGTAATATAAAGAAATGATAAATGATAAATGGTGGGTGGATTGAGAAATGGATTTAATAAATAACAATATAATTAAATAAATTTATTTAATATATGATATAATATGAATATTATGATATAGAGAGGAATAATGGAATAACGAAAAAATGAATATTGTGAGATAATGGAGAATAATAATATTATATTATATGAATCCAGTTGATAATGATTGGAAAATTGAAATTAAATAAGAGGATATTTAATGAAAAATTTTATGTGTCTACACTTTTCCCCTCTTTGAGACAATGCAGCATGTCGCATTATTTCAAATAAAAATTGATCAATTGATATATGCCCCAGAGAAATACTGGTAGGAGTGATGATTGATTGGTTATGCCCCCTCGAGAGATTGATAGAACAGGTTGATGGAGATTGATCTCTCAATAGATAATGAAAAGAGATTGGATGATTGATATTGCACAAGCAATTAAATTGAAATGTACATTTGATGAAAATGCATAGTTGGAAGGCATAACTGAACAATTGATGAAAATGAATAGTATAGAAAAGTTGATAAGTTGATTAAGCTGATGGAGTTGATTGAGATGATTAAGCTGATTGAGATTGATGATAGCACAAGATAAGGTGATTGATTGATTGATTGATCGATCTAGAATAGTGGAGATTTCAAGAAACCATTTTATTGATTGATAGAGCGATTCATAAATAGTAAGAGACATGCATCAGTTGGATAAAGCATTGATTGATCTTGCTGCAATGAGAAGCATAAAGAAGTGATGAAAAAGAGAGATAAAAGGGGTGATGAAAAGGGAAAAGTGATGAGAAAGAAGAATGAGTGATGAGAAAGAGGATATGATGGTGATGATAATTATTGGGCTTTTTGAAGTGCTAAAGTCATCATCGATCTTATTATGGCAAATGGAATAACTCATCTAGATACAGATTAGACCCAAATGAATTGTCATACCAATTGCGTGAAAGAAAACACATTAGACAAGAAGAATTTCCTCGGTTTGCATTAGACTATTATGTCTTCGATCATCTTAAATGATCATGTCATAAGACAAGTCATCATATTACTAAGGAACAATCCACAAGCAGCAAATAGGTGAACATGCGCCATCCTCGCCTTTCTAGTCAAAGACATTTTGGAGATAAAATCTCTAGTCAGAGACATCCCGTAAAAGCTAAAAGACATGTCACCAAAAAAGAAAATAAAAAATGATGAAAAGACAATCAATCAAATAGACATTATTGTTATGCTAAATTGATTTTTGTCCACAGTTAAGGTGTTTGGTTTTAATAAGTTGATTAGATGTTGTTATGTTTTCTCAATCATAATCTCGTCATGTCATGAATTCATTGAAGTTCCAAAGATGCATGCTTGTCCGAAGTGTTTGGGTCTTCGTAATGTTTATTACATGTTTTTTGGAATTTTGTGATTTTTAGGGTTTTTATGAATGTTTTAGTTTTTAGGGGTTTTCTAGGACATTTTATGATTTTTAAGATTTTGTTAGGACATTTTACGATTTTTAAGATTTTTTCAAGACATTTAATATTTTTTATGATTTATTCAAGACATTTTATATTTTTTTCAGGACATTTTAAGATTTTTATGATTTTGTAAAGACATTTTATGATTTTTAAGATTTTTTCAAGATTTTTTATGATTTTTATGATTTTTTCAGGATATTTTAGGATTTTTAGGATTTTTTCAAAACATTTTATGATTTTAAGGATTTTTTCAAATTTTTGCCCCTAGTTTCTAGCAAGGCAAAAAGGATTTTGAGTGAGTGAATGAATCAACAGAACATGAATGGATAGGTGAATGATGGCAAAGGTTTATGCACATCCAAGGACTATCTCGCAATAGAATAGCATGTCAATCCAAGCAAAGGGACTAGATATAGCAATATAAAGCAAGGATATGTCATAATGAATGTCATATGATCCAAAGGAATGGACATGTCAAGAGGTTTTTAACATTTTATGTCCTTAATTTTGATCAAGATCAAGAGATGGGTTTGGATGGAATAAGAAAGATCAAAGGGTGGCAATGAAGGATGGAAGCAAGTGATAGGCAAAATAATGGATATGACCTAAAGGGTGTGGATCAAGTGCAGTAGATAGGACACACAAAGGTTGCAAAGATCCTTAACCTTGTCAAGGTCAAAGGTGGAAAAGGGATACATATTTAGTGAATGAGGGATCATGGAGGATGAAGGATGATGGAGTATTAGGGATAGTAGATGGATGTGGAAGAGGGAACTTACCCCCAGTGAATAGTTTCAACATGACGCCTATTTGTCAGGTTTTCATCATGGTACTTACCCAAGGTGCCTATTTTCCAGGTTTTCACCGATGGACGAATGATTTTTTATTTATTTTTTTATTTTTTCTTTTTCTTTTTTATTTTTCTATTTTCTATTTTTTCTTTTCTTTTTTTTCATTTTTTTCTTTTTCTGAACTTTTGGAAGATAATGGATACATCAGGAATCAAGTTGTTCTCTAGATAGTACCCCTAAAAGATGTTCTATAATGATCCATGGCTATTGAAGGTATTCTTAAATATGTCGATATGTTGATGGTAAAGGGAGATGGAAGGGACGATAAGTGTAAAGTTATGATGCCAAAAGCTAACAAGATGAGAGGGGGGGTGAATCATACAAACTTATTCTTCCATAAAATCAACAGATTCAACCTCAGTAACATATACTTCAGCAATATAACCAAAAACTGCTAAACATGCTAACTCATAAACACATAATCATCATAACACATATAACACCAGATTAGATGTGGAAACCCAAATAGGGAAAAAACCACTGTGGGATTTCGAACCCACTAAGAAATATACTCTTCTAGAGTATGCTTGGTTAAAAGCAAATCCTTTTAGAGATTACAAACACATTGCTAGATGTGACCCGGTTAAGGGATTTCCCTCAGATCTATTAGGATCTTCACTTTGTTAGAAGTGACCTTGTCAAAGGATTTCAAACACTCAACTAAAATGTTACCTTGCTAGAGGATTTACAAATAAGACTGTTAGGTCCACTTGGTTAAGAGATTTTTTGTCACTTACAAAATAACAGTAATAAAAATATATCTGCAACTTCACATCTAAAATGCTAAAGCAAATTCTATTTGCTCAAAACAATCTTGTCATAGGACTTATCTTGTCCCTTTGCTAAGCTCCCTACTCTGTTATTCAAACAGGTCTTCAAGCTTCTGTGCTCGGTAATCACTATGTAGCATCCCTGTGCTTACACTTGCCTGTATACATTGTTTATCAACAATTTCTTATTTATAAACAATTTGCTAACCGCTTAATCTCCTTGATCACATTTCCCATGATCAATCATAGCCATCAGATCTTCAATCTTGACTAGGTTCAATGTATCCTTCGATCTGAAAAATGTTTTACCTTACCTTGGAACTTGCATTCTTTCCTAGGAACTTGTGCCAGGTTCTTGCGGTTCAATCTATTTTGTAGATCTTCCTTCTGTATTTACCATTATCGTAGATCTTTAACAAACTTCATGCGCGGCATACCAATCATTTATTCAATTCTAGCTCATCAACATCCTTCATTAAATTATGCTTTTATCCATCCAATGTGATCTGTCATAACTCGGTTGCAACTCAGTAAATACTAAACTTCACTCGGTAGACATTTCATCTTCATTAACCAATATCTATAACCTTAGGGTTTATCGACTAGGTTCCTTAGGGTTTACCAACTAGGTTCTTTGCTCGGTGACATAGTATAGTATTAACCTTATAATCAACAACATATGTAGGATATCAAAACAATCTAAACATCATGATCTCATCATTGTCTAACTCGGTAATAGTTGCTCATTGAATAACTTATTTCTCCCTTTATTCATCACATTATTTCTGTGTCTTTTACCAACATCTTAATTCTCTTCAAATCAATCTTCTCAAGATATGGCAACATCATACTGAACCAAAATATCAATTTCTTGACATCAATGACAAAATAATGTTATAAAGATAGTTATCATCCTTCTTTAGTTATATCAATAATCGTCAACAACCTTCTCAATATCCTTAATGAAATATCAACAATCTTCTTCTATTGAAATGCCAACAATCTCCCCCTTTGGCAATGATGGCAATACCAACTTTTAAATGGTAATACCAACAAGATATTCGAATTGATTTGGATTTAGATTGTTGTGGAGACTTCTCCTGTTATCCTTGAGTTGTTAAAATCTTTTGAAGTCTTCTCATGTTTTCAGTAATCTTCTCCCCCTATCATTAGTCTTCTGTTATGGGCTTTACCATTTAGTCTTCTCCCCCTTTGACAACAATGCCAAAAAGTAAAAGAACTAAATCATGAACTCTTCTGCTATGAAGTGCATCAGAGCAATCTTTCCTTCAATACTATTTCCTGTAGCCTGTTCCCTGTTCACGTTCCTGCACACCTTTAGAAAACTTCCTAAAGTGCGTAAATCAGCATCAATCCACACATAATATTTTGTAGATTCATCGAATTGATGTTTTCACCAAACTCTGTTAGTGAGTAGAATATAGGGGTAGGACCCCTAACTTGCTTCTAAGATACTCAAAAGTGTCCTTTGGCAGTGGCTTTGTGAAGATGTTTGTTATTTGCTCCTTTGAACTGATATATTCCAACACAACTTTCTTCTCTTGAACTTCTTCTCTGAGATAATGATACTTTATAGAAATATGTTTTGTCTTGGAGTGCATTACCAGATTCTTTGAAATGTTAATGGTACTCGTATTATCACAGAATATAGTTATTGGCTCAGTAACCTTTTCATTTATACCTTCCAATAGTTGTTTTATCCAGACTATATTAGTGCAATTCAATGTTGCAGCGACATATTCAGCTTCAGCTATTAACTGTGAAATGCATCCTTGTTTCTTGCTAAGCCAACTTACTAGTCTATCACCTAGAAAGAAAGCTCCACCACTTGTGGTTTTCCTGTCATCAATGTTTCTTGCCCAATCAACATCAGTATAAACTTTTAAATCAAAATCATTTCTCTTTTCATATACTAAGCCATAATCTTCAGTGCCTCTCAGGTATCTGAAAATTCTCTTGATTGCTGTCATATGAGTTTCTTTGGGATCTGCAAAGAATCTTGCAACAATACCTACTACATGTGTTATATCCAGTCTACTGTGCACAACATATTGTAACTTTCCAATCATGGATCGGTAAAGTGTCTCATCAACAGATGCAAATTCATCATTCTTTGATAGTTTACAGTTGGTAGTCATAGGAGTACTTACAAGTTTAGAATCCTCCATTCTAAATTTCTTCAAGATTTCCTTTATGTACTTGAATTGAGTAATGAAAATTTCATCTTTCATTTGTAGTATCTGTAAACCTATAAAATACTTTATCTCACTGATTAGTGATATCTCAAATTCTTTGTACATTTCATTACCAAAGTTTTTGCATAGAGAATCATTTCCACAAAATATAATGTCATCAACAAATATGGCTGAGATCAGTATTCCATTGTCTTCATCATTCTTCATGTACATATTGATGTTTTCACTTGTTCTTATAAAACCAATCTTGATCAAATAAGAATGCAGTCTTTCATACCATGCTCTAGGTGCTTGTTTCAAACCATATAAAGCTTTGTTCAATTTACATACCTGATCTTTATTCTTGTCGTCAACAAATCCTTCAGGTTGTTCAATATAAACTTCTTATTCTAGTATACCATTCAAAAATGCAGATTTGACATCCATTTGATATACCTTGAAATTTTTGAAAGTAGCATATGCCAACAATGTTCTTACTCCTTCAAGTCTAGCCACAGGTGCAAAGGTCTCGCCATAATCTATTCCTTCTTCTTGAGCATAACCTTTGCAAACTAGTCTTGCTTTATTTTGAATGACCTTACCTTTTTCATTTAGCTTGTTTCTGATAATCCACTTTGTACCGATTACATTTTTGTTCTTCGGTCTTGGGACTAGTGTCCATGTTTCATTTTTCTTGATTTGATCAATATCTTCTGTCATAGCATTTACCCAATCCTCATTGTTAAATGCCTCTTTCATTATTCTTGGTTCAAATTCAGATATCAGACATGTGTTCTATCTTAGTTTGTTCCTTGTCATCACTGGATCATCCTTATCTCCTATAATCTGACTTGTTGCATGATGTTTTCTGACATATTTGGCTAATATAGGCTCGGTAGGCTCTGTACGATCTTCTTCATCACTCGATGACTGGATATTCTCTCCATTCTCTTTAGTAATTCTCTCGATAGGACTTGTCGGTTGAACATAGACAAATTCTTCATAATCTTCTGGTTCTTTGGAATTTCCTTCATCATTTCTTTCTGCAAACTCATCAATTTTCACATTTGCACTTTCTACTATTTTGTTAGATGATTTGATCAAACATTTAAATGCTTTACTTCTAGAAGAATAACCTAGAAATGTTCCTTCTTCACTTTTCTGATCAAACTTTCCATTTCTATCATCTTTGTGAACATAACATCTACTTCCAAAGATTTTAAAATAACTTACATTAGGTTTCTTGTCATGCCAGATTTCATATAGTGTCTTCAAATTTCCTTTCTTCAGTTGTACCTGGTTCAGAGTGTAAACAGTAGTGCTTATTGCTTCTCTCCAAAAATTTTGTGGCACTCTCTTTTCAATCATCAAGGTTCTGGCATAATCCACAATAGATTTGTTTCTTCTCTCAGCTATCCCATTTTGCTGTGGAGTTCTCGGTGCAGAGACTTGTCTTTTTATACCATGATCATTGCAGAATAAGTTAAATTCATCAGAAATGAACTCTCCTCCTCTATCAGATCTAAGACATTTCAGTTGTCTTTCTGTTTCATTTTCAACTCTTGCCTTGTACCATTTAAACATTTGAAAAGCTTCTGATTTTTCTTTTAAAAACATAACTGACATCATCCTTGAGTAATCATCCACCAATAATATGAAATATTTATCACCATAATAACTTTGAACTTTCATGGGACCACAAAGATCAGTATGCACAAGATCTAAAATTCCCTTCGAAGTGTAGGACTTACTTGTAAAGCTTGATCTTCTCATCTTACCCATCTAGCATCCTCAGCATATAGCATTCTCAAGTTTCTCCAAACTTGGTAGACCTCTTACTCGGTGCTTCTTGCTTATTTTGATCAGATTATCAAAATTTACATGACAAAACATTTTATGCCATAACTAGGTATCATCTATCTTTGCATAAAGACACTTGTTCCGAGTTGAGTCAAGGTGAAATGTGTTACCTTTTGTTTGAGTCTCGGTAGCTGCTAACTTTCCATGCTTGTCATGTACTTTGACAATTCCTTTATGAAATTCTATTTGGTAACCTGTGTTATTTAGTTGTGCTACACTCAACAAATTGTATTTCAAACCTTCAACCCAATAAACATCATCACATGTTGCATTGTCAAGAAGTGTGATAGAGCCTTTACCTCTTACCAGACATGGTGCATCATTACCAAATCTTACATAGCCTCCATCATAATCTTCTAATTTAACAAACTTGTATTTATAACCTTTCATGTGATGTGAGCATCCACTATCTATGATCCAAGAATCATTATTATTTATGTGAGATATTAAGGCTTTTTCTTCATACCTTTCTTCATCTAATCCATCTTTAATAGCCACATAAACAACTTCCTCTGTATCAGTTTCATCAGATTTATCATCGTTGGATTCCTCATCGGCAATTAGGCATGTCTTTCTGTCTCTCCTTCTGAAATCTCGGTATCCTCTGTAGTGATTGTCTTCTTATCTGTCATCTCGGTATCCTCTCTTTTCACTAGATTCTTTGCCATGGCAGTTAGAAGCCATATGTCCTATTTTATCACAGTTAAAACATTTTAAAGGTAGCTTTCTTTTATACTTACCTTTTCCTCTCGGTAACCTTCTAGCTAATAATGCTTCAAACTCTTCTTGCTTTTTTATTTCCTCATATAGTTTGTGGACTTCTTCCATATTCTTATGAAATCTTTCACTTTCTCCACTATGATTCCTTTCAGAATACTTACTCATTCTATCATTGTAATCATTAGATTCACCAATATGAAAAGAACTGAATGTAGACTCAACTTTATTTACCGAAGACACACTGTTATCAAAATTACTTAGCTCAAATGCATGTAGCTTACCAATAGTAGCATCCAAAGAAATTGGCATATTTGGTACAGACCTTAGTTCATTGATTGCAGAGACTCAAATTGCATAAGCAGGTAGAAGGGTTCTCAATAACTTACTTTTGACATCCTTCTCTTCAATAGTTCCTCCTGCTCCTTTGATTTGATTGACAATTTCCTTAAGTCTTGTACTATACTGGGTTATGTTCTCTCCTTCATTCATTCTCATGGATTCAATTTGTCCTCTTAGACTATCTAATTTTGCTCTTTGTACATGTTCATCACTGCCATACACAAATATGAGCTTGGTCCACATTGCTTTTGCATCATTATAGCCTTCTAGATCATTAAACTCTGAGTTGGTCAATGCTAATGTTATTTCAATCATAGCTTGAAAATGTTCTTGCTTAGCCTTTATCTCTTCCAAGGTCACCGGGTTGGTGCTTGGTGGTATGTAATCATTCTCCAAATAATATGTTGCATATTCTCCAATTGCTAATAAATGCAGCTTCATCCTTTTCTGCCATGTGGAGAAACTTGACTTGTTCAGCTTTGGTGCATCCCTTTTATACATCTTCAAATCTTTGCCTCAAGTACCTTTAAACTTTTCTTCTAGAGTCCATAGCTCTGATACCAATTGTAAAGTTCTGATGCCAAAAGCTAACAAGATGGGGGGGGGTGAATCATACAAACTTATTCTTCCATAAAATCAACAGATTCAACCTCAGTAACATATACTTCAGCAATATAACCAAAAACTCCTAAACATGCTAACTCATAAATACATAATCATCATAACACATATAACACCAGATTTAACGTGGAAACCCAAATAGGGAAAAACCACTGTGGGATTTCGAACCCATTAAGAAATATAATCTTCTAAAGTATGCTCGGTTAAAAGCAAATGATGTTAAAGATTACAAACACATTGCTAGATGTGACCCGGCTAAGGGATTTCCCTCAGAACTGTTAAGATCTTCACTTTGTTAGAAGTGACCTTGTCAAAGGATTTCAAACACTCAACTAGAATGTTACCTTGCTAGAGGATTTACAAATAAGACTATTAGGTCCACTTGGTTAAGAGATTTTCTATCACTTACAAAATAGCAGTAATAAAAATATATCTGCAACTTCACATCTAAAATGTTAAAGAAGAATCTATTTGCTCAAAACAATCTTGTCATGGGACTTATCTTGTCCCTCTGCTGGGCTCCCTACTCTATTATTCAAACAAGTCTTCAAGCTTCTGTGCTCGGTAATGACTATGTAGCATCCCTGTGCTTACACTTACCCGCATACATTATTTATCAACAATTTCTTATTTATAAACAATTTGTTGACCGCTTAATCTCCTTGATCACATTTCCCATGATCAATCATAGCCATCAGATCTTGAATCTTGACTAGGTTCAATGTATCCTTCGATCTGAAAAAATGTTTTACCTTGCCTTGGAACTTGCATTCTTTCCTAGGAACTTGTGCCAGGTTATTGTGGTTCAATTTGTGTTATAGATCTTCCTTCTGTATTTTCCATTGTCGTAGATCTTTAACAAACTTCATGCGTGGCATACCAATCATTTATTCAATTCCAGCTCATCTGCATTCTTCATTAAATAATATTTTTATCCATCCAATGCGACCTGTCATAACTCGGTTGCAACTCGGTAAATACTAAACTTCACTCGGTAGACAGTCCGTCTTCATTAACCGATATCTATAACCTTAGGGTTTACCGACTAGGTTCTTTGCTTGGTGACATAGTATAGTATTAACCTTATAATCAACAACATATGTAGGATATCAAAACAATCTAAACATCATGATCTCATCATTGTCTAACTCGGTAATAGTTGCTCATTGAATAACTTATTTCTCCCCTTATTCATCACATTTTTTCTGTGTCTTTTACCGATATCTTAATTCTCGTCAAATCAATCTTCTCAAGATATGGCAACATCATACTAAATCAAAATATCAATTTCTTGACATCAATGACAAAATAATATTATAAAGATAGTTATCATCCTCCTTTAGTTATATCAATAATCGTCAACAACCTTCTCAATATCCTTAATGAAATATCAACAATCTTCTTCTATTGAAATGCCAACAAATAAGATGGAAAGGTTATAGGGATTTATGCAAAGGATTGGATAAGAGGGATGGAAGGATAGAACATAGGAGCTAGATAATGGATGGGATGTTGTAATATTTGTGTAGGAGTGGATGGAAATATCGACAAGGTCAACATTTGCACACACCTCGAAGGGTGATGGAATGAGGGAGGAATAGTGGATTTTATATTGTGTGAGTTTGATGGAAAGGTTGATGTGGATTTTAGGACACAAGGAACCAAAATGGAAGAAGGAGGTGACAAAGGTTTTAGGATAGTCGATATGGGAGAAGCTAGGGTAGCAAACTTGAATGCTAATTCTAATTTTTCTTTAGTGTGTAAGTCTTGTACGAGCGACTTGGGGATCCACATGGCTATTGATTTGGGTCTACTCACTTTTGAGAAATCTATAGGTGATGCTATTGATTCATTGAAGGTAATTAATGACATGTTGAGAGCTGAAATAGAAAAGAATAAAAGATTAGAAAAGGAGATAAGTGCATGGAAGAATTATGTTCAACAATTTCAGGAACCATTAAGACATCAGAGTCTAGTAGCTACAGCACCATCTTTTCTTCCTCTAGAATCAGTTGATCATATGGAGAAAATGAGGAACTCTGCATAGTTGATGGATGCATGGATAGAAGATTCATATACTAGAGTTAACGAGTTAATGAAGGGAATATTGAAGACACTCAATACAGTTATAAAGGTTCTTGGGAGAACTCATGTCCTCATCGAATCCTTTGAAGTATTTTCTCATGCTAGAGATGCCATCATTCCAGTACTGCATGTGTGAGATTTTGCCAAGATTGAGATCTCAATGAAAAGTACAAAATAGAGAGACAAAATTTAGGACAAGAATAAACTATATTCTTGTCAATAGATAAATGATCAAAAGATCAATAGTTGTTCAATACAATGAATATGAGCCTACTTATATAGGCAAGACTATATTTTGAGGAGAACTTTGGGTACTTGAACTTGGGGATTCTCACATGTGACCCCATTCTTGATCCTTGTATTCCATCTCCTCCTATTGATATCACATCACCTATTGCACCTGATGATGTAGCTAGTGCGACAGTTTTGCCTTCTTGTGATTCAATACAGCAAGATATTTCATGTCTTCTAGCTTCAGTTTCATGGGATAATTACTTGACAGACATTGCAGGTTTGTTTGTGGAATCCTACATTGTAGATTTGGGAGACGTCATTGATGATATTCATCTTCTCTTTGATGAAGATTATCCTTCTTTGATTGTTGCAAGGGCACACTCTGACCCTCTTGTCCATTCTCTATATGATCATTCTTTCAAGGTTGACATGATTGTGGATTATTATGTACAATAGTTGGAGGAGGTCTCTTTATCCTTGAGGAGACATGTGAGTCTTTGAGACTTGTGCTACATTCATCGCCACTAGATCTTGGAGCGCCACTAGATCTTGGAGTGCCTTTTTTCAAAAATGTGGAGCAGTTCACCACCTTTGGAGGGGGTAACTTTCAGCATCGACATGGGGAGACTTGAGAAAAAATATTTGTATTTTTTGTGATTTTTTTTTCAAAAAACAATTCATTTTACAATTCGCAGAAATCATATTGAAAAAGTTTTTTTTAAACAAAAAATCAAATCAAAAAAGAAAAAAATAAATTTGGGGGAGTCGTAACCCCCACCCCCGACACCTTCGTACTTCTTCTGTAGGGCCTACTGGTTTCCTTGCAGCCACTGCCCTTGCAGATTCTCTTTTCGACCTCCAGGCCCGCAGTCCTCCCCGACCGCCAAACACCTCTGATACCATGTGAGATTTTGCCAAGATCAAGAGCTCAATGAAAAGTACAAAATGGAGAGACAAAATATAGGACAAGAATAAATTGTATTCTCATCAATAGATAAATGATCAAAAGATCAATAGTTGTTCAATACAATGAATATGAGCCTGCTTATATAGGCAAGGCTATATGGATATGTGAGCACACAAACATAACATGTGGCTCAATAAGAAACAAGGGTAGGTAGGAAATAAGTGTGGTAGGTAGGAGAAACAATAAAATATTCCACATGAGGCGGATCACCCACCAAAGGTGTAATTATCACTCCACAATAAGTGGATATGATAAAGTAGTAACAAGATCACACCAAAAAGGGTGGAAATTCTCCTACACGCACTATCCCAATGTGGCACAAACACCCAACTGTCTCATACCCAAACTACTATGAAATACATTATCCTAAGTAAACTTAAGTAAGGTGTAATAATATCCAAGATGAATAATTAATTATACCAACAACAAGTAATAACGAAAACACTTAGGGAAGTTTTATTAAAAGAGAAGATAAGAAGAGAAGGATCTACCCTGGGGTTTCTACAATGGAGTAGTCTACTTCACATGAAGAAAATCATTTTTTACGAGATTAGAAATAGAAATTCAAGATGATATGCACCCGATTCATGATAAGATAGTGGAAATGGCACAAATTATTTTAGAAAGAAAGGTTAAGCCTAGGACTATTATAAAATCTAGAGTTGGAGGAAAGAATAAGACTTATCTTCCATGGGAATGATGGAATGATCACCAAAGGATAATTGGATGATATGCTTGAGTTTGTGGTATTAGCTAGCAAGACTCAAGAACTTGAACCTGAATGGGAGAATGTCATCATCCAAGCTTTCGATGAGGTCATGCACATGGAAGAATAGTTTAAGTCTCTACCTGGGATCCCAATGACAGAGATAGATGGTATAGTGACCAAATTCATTGAATATGCCAGAAAGGAACGTGAGAAAGGAAATAAGATTCTAGAAGACAGTTTGTTATGATCCTACTTGCTAGTTCATTTTCTCATGGGAGGATGCTTCCTCAATTTCTGTCAAAACATGTTATTTTCTCATTGGTTGTTTCCATGATGATGTTTATCTAGATAGGGTTTCATTTGCACTAAACCCTAATTAGGGTTTAGGTGGAAAATTCTTATCCCTTGATCCCCATTCGGTCTTGGCCCTTCATTGTATTTGGGAGTATTATATTAAATCCACTCATTTCATTTGTAAAGGTTAATAATAAATAGGGATTTTGATTAAAAAATTAGTAAGAGAGATATTAGATATTAGAAATAGAATTCAAGAGTGATAAGAGAGGGACTTGGAGAATTGTTGTTGTTTGGATTTTGGATTAATAAAATATTGAAGAACATATTAATATGCTGCAACTGCAATCATTTTGGCCACACTACAAAATACTACAGAACTAAAGTTATCAAGAAAATGAATGTCATAGATGTTGCTCCAATGTTGCAACTGAGCAAAGGAGGGAGATCAAGCCAGTTTTGAGAATGAAACAGAGCAAAAATAATATGCAAAATAAGAAGGATAATTCAATGGGCCAACATGATGTATTCCATGTACAAGTGACATCTTTGAAAGCTTAAGGAGAAGCAGGACCTTATGGGAAGCTAAGTATGATAACATCTTTCACCCCCAAAATTTCTTGTAGAATAAGTGATTCAAAGAGATTGGAAGTGAGGACATGGAAGCTGATTAGAATAAAGATGGTTTATATTTGTTAAACTGACATTGAGTTTGATTAAGATTTCAAATATCAGTTGTAAGTGCTTGTAGTGGAGAAGTTTATCCCTTGGTTGGATATGAAGTTTAGAAAATGTTGGCATATAGATTACTATGAAAGGGAATTTAATTGAAGTTACACACTTGCATATGTAAGGTTGAGCATGGTTGTAAGTGCTAAAAGTAATTTGCATTCAATTGACATAGTGACAGTGATGAAAAGGTTGAAAACAATGTGCTACATCAAAGCTCATTCATGAAGAAACTGATTCTTGCCAAGGTTCTGAGTATAGATTTAAAAAGGTTTGAGCATATATTCAGTGTCACATAGATACTTGTGACAATACTTATCTTTAGCGGTTGAAGGATAAGTATGGTGAAGCATGAAAATGGAATTATTGAAATAACCAACATGAGGGTATTGAGGAAGTTATATAGCTACAACATAGGAGGAGTTGAATTAGTTAAGATGGATTTATATCCAGTTAATGTTGAAGGTGAAAGAACAGTGTGCATGGGAACAATTGTTGTGAGTATGTAACAATAGAGGCTATATGCTTGCAAAAACAGGACTACAAGAGGAGTGAATGATTGATGCCACGGGCATGAAGGACAAAGAAGGAAATGGTGAATGTATTGCAAAGATAGATAAAGCATTAAATCTAAATCCTAGCTATGGTGAATAGTAAATTTGGTGTTAGGAGTGTTGGCATAACTGATGAAGATGATGATGATGATGATGATGAGATGAGAAGATGACCTATAGATGATGATGAGATGAGAAGATGACATGTAAAGTTCATATGACCAGGTATATGTTGTCAAGGGGAGATTGTTGGCTTGATGATGATGATATAATTGTAATACGATGTTTGATGACTTTATTTGTGTTGTCATTGATGGCAACCTTGTTTGTTTAGTCATCTAGGTCATCTAAACCAACCGGTAGTGGAATGAGTTAGACAGCAAAATTGCTAAGTTGTTGTCAACCAATAAATAGGAATAGATCGAGCGGTGATCAAGCGATTTGTACAGACGATTGGAGAAGATTCAGGTGTTGTGGTTTAGAATATATGTTCATAACATTGGCATGAGTCTATAATTGAAATTGCATCAAGTTTAGTGAACCGAAAAACACATTTATAATTGATTGTTATGAACTTTGTGAAGAAGAATGAATATCTGTATCAGATCTTTAACTGGTAATGATTTAAGGTTTGGCAATGGATCTTATCATGATCATAAATTAGTGATGACATGTCATAATTTGTGTGTAACGATGAGATGGTGTTTGAGCGTGTATAAGGATCGGATTTCTTGGGAAACAACAAAATGCTTAAAAGAATGAAACAAGGGTTTGATTGCTTATCAAATCGATGTGTGGTGATCACTCAATGACAAAAATCATCTAAAAATTTGTTGTATAATCTATAATGTATTTTGACAGTGTTTTATTGCGCTAAATGTAAATTCATTGTATCTTGTTGATGTAATTAGGGTTTGTAGCCACCCTAACTGAAAAGTGTATTGAGGGCTAGTTGGAGAAGAGATTTTGTGTCGGTAGTTTGAGAATAAACTATTGCCAAACCAGTTTGAAGTATCTGCATGTGTGTAGTAGAGTTGTGCTGAAAAGGATTTGTACTAGGAAGCAAGGTAGTGTTTTAATCAGATCATTTGCCCTGTTTTTCCCTATCAGTTACATCAGTTTAAAATCCCTTAACCAGGTGGACCCTAACAGGTCTTATATTGTAAATCCCTTCACCAGGTGGCCCATTAACTTGAGTTTGAAATCCTCTAAGAAGGATACACTTAATAGGGTAGAGCTCCTAACAGGGTTGAGGCAAAATCCCTTGACTGGGTGACTCCTAACAGGGTCTGCACTTAACCGGACATATTGTAAGCTCTTAACCAAGATAGGTCTTTAACGAGGCGCATTCCAAAAGAGTTCTAATACATATTGTGGGTTTTAATTCCCACCGTGGTTTTCTTATTTGGGTTTCCACATCAAAAATCTATGTGTTCATGTGGTGGATGCATTGTTGATTTGTGCATCTGATATCTTTACTTTATTTTCATATTGATGAACACTTGAGTGAATGGTTTGTTAAATCAACTTAGAAGATTGTTTAAGTAGTTACTAGTATAGTTTTGTGAAGTGTTGCGGATTTTTTTTATTACTAAGTCACCCCCCCCCCCCCACCTCGCCCCGCCCCGCCCTCTTAGTAATAACTGGATCCTCATAATAACAATTCATATCAGAGCCCTAGGCCATAGTTCTGGGAGCATGTGGTAAATAAGTACACACCTCCTACTGATACTCTGACTACAAATCAACTCAAGGAGAAGGAGGAGAACATTCAAGCACTACAAGACATTTTAAGTACTATTTTTTATTCTGAGTACATTGATGTTCATGGTTTAGAAACCGCTTATGAAATTTGGGAAAAGTTGAAGTTGATTTATGGTGGAGATGAGCATGTGCAAAAAGCTAAAGAAGAAATCCTAAGAGGTCATTTTAATGACATGAGGATGATGGAAGGAGAGAACATCGCCCAGTACAAACAAAGAATAAAAGAAGTAGTTGGAGGAATCAAAAGTGCTGGTGGAACCATAGTAGAAGACACGGTGGTAAGTAAAATGCTTAGAACCTTACTTCCTTCTTATTCTATTAGAGTATCTGCTATCAAATAATTGAGGTCGGTCAGCAAAGATAAAGTTATAGTTGACTCATTGATAGGCAATCTTACTGCTTTTGAATTGAATAGCTTTGACAATAGTGTACCTAGAGAAGAATCTGGTTTCAAAGCATCAGTATCTAATGTACCATTAAGAAAAGGAAATGATGTCTATCATAACCATGAATTTAGGTCAAGTCATCATGGCAGTGGTACTGAAGGAGTGGATGATGAACATAACTTGATGGAAATTGAGGCTTTATTGGCAAAGAAACTTCCTAGAGGCACCGATAAGTACAAAGGAAATATTCCTCTTAAGTGATTCTCATGTAACAAAATAAGACAAATTGCTGCTAATTATCCTAATAGTGATAAGAAAGAAAAGTTCAGAAAGTTTAAGGGAAAAGGTAAGAAATTTTTTTATGTTGCAGTAGATGAAGGTGTTACCAATAAGGAATCAGAGGATGAAGATAATGAGGAAATTGTTAGATAGTTCAGATAACTTGAAGACAACTGAGAAGGGGGGGGTGAATCAGTTGTCACAGATTACCAGAAGCATTCAGCAATTAAACTTTAATACCGGAACCCAAAACAATAATACCTGAATAGCAGTTAATCCAATTAAGCATAAACAATAATCACATAATAAAAGCCATCCATACAACACCAATATTTGCACATGGTAAACCCGGTAAAGGGAAAAATAACGGTGGGAAGCCTACCCACAATTAGATAATACTTTTGCAATAAGCATGTGAATTACAATTGAGGGGCCTGCACTTGCAGGAAGGCCAATAGCCTAAAGCACACTTCTCATCACAAAAGGAGCCTCACTAACTACATACAAATCTAGACTACAATTCGGAGAAGTGTTCAACTGCAAAAGATAACATCTCCTATGCTAGAGTACAATTCCGGTTAAGCTCAATACGGAAGGACTAAATCCTCTTACATAAACTCAATTAGATCTCCAATGATCGACCAACTCCTCTTCTTGAATGATATTACATTTATTCGCACATTACATTCCTTGACCATGACCTCTTACACTAACCATGATGATCTACAATAAGATCTTACATTTATATATACAAACC
The DNA here is from genome assembly GCF_030272615.1 of Cryptomeria japonica. Classification (NCBI taxonomy): domain Eukaryota; kingdom Viridiplantae; phylum Streptophyta; class Pinopsida; order Cupressales; family Cupressaceae; genus Cryptomeria; species Cryptomeria japonica. The sequence goes on from NC_081409.1 coordinate 202,963,599, forward strand.
CTCGACCATAAACAATCAGGTCAGCAACCAGACAATAAACTAATTACATAATTACAAACCATGTTGGCCTTAGACCAAACAAGTAATATCAACACATAAGACATCCTAAAAATACATCAATAGGTCCTATCCACACATTACATTAAAGTTGGTCCATAACCTAGATCAATCGGGACCAAGTATAGGTCCACATGATTCAGCAATGATCTCCAAATGCCAAGTCTCGAACATGATCACCAACAACATCCTGAAATGCTATCAGAAGTTGCACCAACACCACTTATGCAATTCATCAAAGATCTCCATCAAAAGGTATGTCGGTGAAACCCTCGCCAGAACCAGAAACCAATCTTCTAAGCAAGTAGGATATCATCCGATCTCCAGACCAAAACCAACTAACTAAATATGAGTATAAGTATCATGAACAAGCCAATTCTATCACCAGACTATACTGGAGCCTACTGGATCATACTAGATCCAAGTTAACCAAAAACCACCCAACCTACCGGGACCAGAAGGGTGTCGGCAAAGCATTCAAGCGGCTAGTGTTGACATTAATGAAAAAACATCAATGCAACACATAATCAATTCCACCAAATGGCCAACAATAACCCCCTTTGGCATTGATGGCAACACTCAATGTAAAAAACATCTAAGTACCAAGAAATGTCAAAAAAGTCTTCCCTTGTGGAAGACAACCAACAATCACCCACATATAGCTCTGAATATCAATATCTCTTCCCCTGTGAATAATATCTCTATAAAGATCTAAATTTCTCTTTCTTTTTCACATCAATATCACTCTCCCTTTCACATCGATGCCAGAAATCTGACAGAAATATCAAAGAAAAAATATAAGCCTCAGAATCTCAAAGCTGACTACTCCTCTTGAGCAGTAGCATCCCAGATCAATGCCAGATTGAATAGTATCTCTGATAATGCATGTTGGATTGATGTCAAACCACAAGAATCAAGTCTCTAACGAAGGAGCAGAAACTCCCAATTTGTCTCTCAGGTATTCAAATGATTCCTTGGATAAAGGTTTAATGAAAATATCTGCAATCTACTCTTTATTGTGCACATAAACTAGTCTAACTTCATTTTCTTCCACCTTCTCCTTTAAAAAGTTATACTTGATATATATATATATATGCTTTGTTTTAGAATGAAACGTTGGATTCTTTGATATATCAATAGTAGTAGATTATCACAGTGAATAACTACCGGTGCATCACAATCCACCTTTATATCCTTCAACATTTGCTTCATCCATAAAACTTGTGTACAGTTAGTAGCAGCAACAACGTACTCAGCTTCAGTAGTAGATAGAGAAGTGCATGATTGTTTCTTTTTTATCCATGAAACCAACTTCTTTCCAAGAAAGAAAGCTCCATCGGAAGGACTTTTTCGTTCACCAACATCTCCAGCCCAATCAACATTTGTATATGCACATAAAGTAAAGTTATCATCCTTAGGGTACCACAAGCCATATTTTGATGTGCCTTGCAAGTATCTAAAAATCTTTTTCAATTCCATATCATAATTTTCTCTAGGATCACTCTGAAATCTTGAAACAATACAAACAACATTCATAATGTCAAGTCTAGTCCGAGTCAAATAAAGCAGACCTCTAATCATAGATTTGTATCTTGTAGGATTTACCGGTGCAGAAACATCTTTTCTTGTCAATTTCTCACTTGTAACCATAGGAGTGCTTACCGGTTTAGAATCTCCCATACCAAATTTCTTCAACAATTCTTTATCATTTTTAGTTTGACAGATAAAAATGTCTTTGTTAGTCTGAGTAATCTACAAACCTAAGAAAAAATTCATCTCACCAATCATAGACATCTCAAATTCTTTCTCCATATTCTTAGAAAATTCTATGCATAATTTATTTTCACCTCGAAAAATAATGTCATCAACAAATACTTCAACAATCAGTATATTATCATTAGTGATTTTATAATATAAATTATTGTCAGCACTGCCATTAGTAAAACCAAGTTTCAAGAGATATTTATCCAACTTTGCATACCAAGCTCTAGGGGCTTCTTTCAATCCATATAAAGCTTTCCTTAACCTACAAACCATATTTGTATCATCTGATAGTGAAAAACCATTAGGTTGCTCAATACAAACTTCCTCATCAAGATCCTCATTCAAGAATGCACATTGAACATCCATCTAATAAACTTTGTAGTTTTTGTAAGCAGCATAGGCAAGAAATAATCTTTTAGCTTCAATCCTAGCTACAAGTGCAAAAGTTTCTCCATAATCAATTCCTTCCTTCTGAGAATATCCTTTACAAATCAATCTAGCCTTATTCCTTATAACTTGATCATCCTCTTTCAATTTATTCCTAAAAACCCATTTAGTTCCAATGACATTTTTATTTTTAGGTCGGGGAACTAAAGTCCATGTGTTATTTTTCTCAATCTAATCTAATTCTTCTTCCATAGATTTTAACCAATGTCCATCTTTACATGCCTCAATTACTGATACTGGTTCAACTTGTGAAATTAAACATATCTCATTAGTTGCTAGTCTTCTTCTTGTCATCTCTCCATTGCTCTTATCCCCAATGATTTGATCTTTAGGATGATTTAATCTCACATACCTAGGAGTCTTTTGACTCTTTGTTCCTCTTCCCTGTTCTTCAGTTACTGTAGAATTCTGTGATGTTGTCAGAGTAACTAGTTCAATTCTTTGTTTTGATAAAGGTGCTACCAATTTAGATATAATCATTCCACTATTGGTTCCTTCTCATAAACTTTGGTTTGACTTTTCTTCAACTCATCTACTTTGACATTAGCACCCTCCACAATTCTCTACAATCTCTTGTTATAACATCTATATGCTTTGCTTTCATTAGAATAACCAAGAAATATGTCTTCATCACATCTAGGATCAAATTTCTCAATAGTATCATCTCTCTTGATATAACATTTACTACCAAAAATTCTGAAATACTTAACTGTATGTGTATTGCCAAACCATATTTCATAAGGTGTCTTACCAGTTTCTCCTTTGATGTGTACTCTATTGAATGTATAAACTGTTGTACTCATTGCTTATCTCCAGTAGATATGAGGTATATTAGATTCATCATCATTGTTCTAGCAGCATCCAAGATAGTTATGTTCTTCCTTTCTGCAACTTCATTCTGTTGAGGTGTTCAGGGAGCAGAAAATTGTCTTCTTATACCATGCTTGTCACACAAGTTATTAAACTCATCGAATGTGAATTCTCCACCATGATCTGATCTCAAACATTTAATCTTCAATCTTGTCTCAGTTTCCACTTTAGCCTTAAATATTTTAAACCTTTCAAATGCTTCATATTTTTCTCTCAAAAAAGTAACTCACATCATTCTAGAATAATCATCAATGATTAGCATGAAATATCTATCACCATGAAAACTTTTAACTCTAGCAGGGCCACATAAATCAATATGAATAAGATCAAGAAAATAATTTGATTTATCTTGTATACTCCTAAAAGAGGTTCTGACATGTTTACATATTTGACATTTTGTACATACTAGATTATAGGGCTTCATAATCTTAGGTATATCCCTAACTATCATAATTGAACTGATCTTCACAATGCAATCAAAATTCACATGACACGGCCTTTTATGACATATCCAACTCTCATCAATCTATGTAATCAAACATGTCTTCTCACCGGAGTTCAAATGAAATATATTACCTTTTGTCTATGTACCGGTTGCAATCTCCAAGCCAGATCTATTAATGATTTTGTATTTTCCATCCTTGAACTGTAATTGAAATCCCTTATCTAACAATTGTTCTACACTCAAAAGATTATGCATCAAACCTTCAACATAATAAACATTGTCAGTATTGTTCTTACCATCCAATGATATAGTTCATTTTCCTTTGATCATACATGCCTTGTCATCTCCAAATCTATCTAGTCCACCATCAAATTTTTGCAAAGACAGAAACTTCCCTTTATCTCCAGTCATATGATGTGAACAGTCATTGTCAATTACCCATTCATCCTTGTCTTCAATTTTAGCAACAAGTGTCTTCTCCTCAGGTACATTCTCTTCCAGTGTTGGATCATGTTCATTGATAGCCAGGAATACCCATTCATTCCCATTGTCGGATCCACTAGCAGAGTCTTATGTCGGTTCATAATTTGAATCAGTAATGCCTTCCTCATCCACTATGTAGCATGATTTGTCTTTATTTTCCTTGTATTTATATTTTTTCTAATATCCAAGGTTAGGCTTAAATAATTTTTTAACTCTTTCTTCAAATCTTGAATCCATTTCAGGACACCTAGATGCAAAATGACCACTCTTATTACATGCAAAACATTTAAAAAGTGTTTTTCCTTCATACTTACTTCCTACTGGTCCTTTCCGTTCTCTTCTAGCAAATAGTGCTTCATGTTGCTCAAAATCGTCATCGTCTCTCTTCATATCTTCCAATTCTTTTGCATATAAGCTTTTCAGTCTTGTTTATCGGTTGCAGATGTAGATGCATGAAAAGCAGGTTCAGTCTTCACAGCTCCAGAATGTCCAAATTCCTCAAGCTCAAAAGCAGATAGTTTCCCAACCAATGTATCTATGTTGACAAATGTATTAGCCATTGTTCTCAACTCATTGATAGCTTTAGCCTTCAATTTGTAAGCCGGTGGTAGGGCTCTCAGGACTTTAGAAATAATTTCATCTTCCCTCATAGTTCCACCACAACATTGAAATCCTATAACAATCTCATTTACCCTTTCCATGAATGCAGTAATCCTTTCATCTTCTTGCATCTTTAGGTTTTCATATCTCACCCGATAACCATCAAGTTTAGCAATCTTCACTATAGGGTCACCTTCATTAATAGTCTCCAACTTATCCCATCTAGCCTTTCCAAATGATATTTCTATTAATCCCATTATTTGTTGATTAGAAAGCGCACACAAGAGGGCTTATCTTGCTCTACAATCATTTTCAAGATCCTTGTCTAGTGCAGGAGCACCTAGGAACAAGAGCACTACCAGGAGGTCCATTTGCAATAAAGGAAGATTGGAAGACAATCATGTCATTTTTTATATTTTTATAATGTTACTAAGGTCACTGAACCAACATATGTAAGGCTATAAAGCCAGTTTACAAAAGTTGTCAACTAGAGGCCTAGATTGGTCAAAAGGTCAAAATTGTATAAAAGGCCATGGGAAGGCTAGCAAGTATGTAAAAGGTATTAAATAGGTTATTTGGACGTGTTTAGGGTGATTTTACAAAGTGTGGAGTCATTTTTATAAAGTGTCACAAAAGTTGTCAAGAAGATGAAAAGTTGTCAAGAAAATGAAACAATGCAAAAATACACTACAAGTTGTAAAAAGGAAGATGAAAGGTCATAAGGGTAGTTGGATGGTTTCTAACTACCAAAAAATGCATAAAAGGAATGCATTGGTCGTTCAAAAGCATATAGAGGAGTAGAAATTTTTGGAGCAATTGGGTGTGTTTGAATCTTGCATTTTGTTCGGTTTCTTGTGTTAACTCTTTGTTTCTAGGCCTTGTATAGCCATGTACGACCTATAAAATCTATAATATAGAAATGGTTAGATAGAAGGGTTAATCCTCTTTCTCATTGTTTTTGTTTGGGTCAATTTCATAAAGAAATAAAGAAGATATGCACGTTTTAGTGAAAGTTGTTGTTTGCAACTTCCAGGTTTCCTGAGAACAGTCATGTTGTAGCATTTGGTACGAGCACATATGGAAGAGTTAAGACATATAACTAGATTTATTGGAAAGATATGTTAATAACCTTTCATTTTATATTGGTTTGAGTAATTTTTATGTAGATTTGTGAAAGTTATGAAGGTTTTGGTGAACACAGGTTTTAAGTTATCTTAAATGGAGTTGCTGGAGAGGGTTTGTAATTATCTTGTGATTTTACCATTGAAAAAATTAATGGCTTGCATATTCTGAAAGTAGAATCAGAGGGCTTTCATTTTATTGTGGTATTTTTTTCATTTGGTTAAGTATTTGTTGTGAAATATGATGCCCTAGCAGGCAGCAAGCATACATTTTTCCATATTTATGACAGTCAAAATGGGTCTTGGTGCAAAGATTATTAATTTTTATTGTACCGTTGGATCTTTATGAATTTTGGATATGTTGTTCTTAATCAAGTTGTCTAAAACTCCCCTAGATCGATTGGCCTAATATTCTCTGGTTTGGAAGATATTAATGTCTGAGTGCATGTATAGAAAACTATCATGTGAATGACAATCACCTTGATGATAGTGAATTGGATTCTTTCAATGAACAATGATGTTTAATGGTTTGCAAAGGTATAGATGATTGGATATGTTTGAGACAGAATTAATGAACCCTTGTAGCATGCATGGAAGTATGACTATTGAGATGCGATATATTACCTTGAAATCAGTATGGTATATGAGTTTGATGTTTTAGTACCTTGATAAAAAGTGTTGGATGAACTTGAAATGGTTTTGGATGAACGTAATATAATAATTAGAGGAATTTTAATATGTTTATGCCTTTGATATTGAATATATTATGTTGAATATTGAACTCCATGGTTGATTTGGGGTTCTTGGTTGGTTTTTCATGATGCTCAGCATCACACAATGAACCGAGTTCTGGTGAAAAGAAGTAAGGACAAGACCCCTTATGAATACTGGTATGGGAGATCACATGATGTTAGCTATTTTAAGATGTTTGGAAGCAAATGCTTTATTAAGAGAGGTGATTACACAAGCAAGTTTGAATCTAAGAGTGATGAAGACATATTTCTTGGCTATTCCACCAAGAGTAAGGCCTATAAATGCTTCAACAACTAGACACGGAGAATTATTGAGAGTGTTGATGTTCGTGTAGATGAATGTCTTGAAGTTTTAAAAGGAACCAATTCAGAGAAAAAGGATGAAGATCTTTGCATTTTGCTTTTGGAACCTGAAATTGTTAAATCAGAAACTGATAAAGCAAATCCTTATGTACTTGTTCAACCGGAACAAATAAATTCAGAAGAAGATGATAATGAAGAAGTTGAACCTGAAGAGAATGATCATGTTCTTCCTAGGTATGTGAGACTGAATCACACTTCTGAACATATTATTGGGGATAAGGATGTTGGAGTACTAACTAGAAAGAGAATAAGAGAGAACTCTTGCATGATCTCCACCTTTGAACCTAGAAGTGCTAAGGAGGCATTTGGTGATGATCATTGGGTCAAGATATGGAGGAGGAATTGGATCAATTTGAGAAGAACAACACTTGGACCCTGATACCCCGACCGGTAAACAAGAATGTTACAGGTACTAAATGGGTGTTCAAAAACAAGTTAAATGAAGATGGTGTTGTAGTTCGCAAAAAGACAAGATTAGTCTGCAAAGGTTATACACAAGAAGAAGGAGAAGGTTATGGAGAGACTTTTGCACCATTAGCAAGACTGGAAGGTGTCAAAACTTTACTTGCATTTGCAGCTTATAAGAAGTTCAAGGTATACCAGATGGATGTTAAGTCTGCATTTTTTAATGGGATATTGGAAGAAGATATTTATATAGAGCAGCTCGATGGTTATGCATTGACAAATAAGGAAGACATGGTATGAAAATTACATAAAGATTTGTATAAATTAAAGAAGGCACCCAGAGCATGGTATGAACAACTTCATATGCATCTGATGAAGATAGGCTTTGCTAGAACCAGTGATGACAACAACATTTATCTCAAGTCTGAAGGAGATGAAATATTGGTTAGTGAAGTATTTGTTGATGACATTATATTTGGAGGTAATGATGACATGAGCAATAGTTTTGAAAATGAAATGAAGAATGAGTTTGAGATGTCATTAGTAGGGGAAATAAAAAAAATCATAGGCTTGCAGATACAAAAAATTAAGAATGGTATCTTCATTACTCAATCTAAGTATGTGAAAGAGGTTTTGAAGACTTTTGGTATGAGTGACTGTAAACCAGTTGGAACCTTAATGGTTACGGGTTGTATGTTATCCAAGGAAGATGCATCTAAGTTTGTAGATGAAAAGGAATACATGTCAATGATTGGCAAATTACACTACGTTGTTCATAGTTGACCAGATATTGCCCATGCAGTTGGTATTGTTGCTAGATTTCAGAAGAATCCAAAGGAAGCACATTTGATGGTAACCAAGAGAATATTTAGATATCTAAAAGGTACTATTGACTATGGGTTATGGTATCCATATGGTGAAAATTTTGATTTGAAGGCATACAGAGATGCTAATTGGGCAGGAAATATTGATGACCGGAAGAGTACTACCGGTGGAGCATTCTTTCTAGGAGGAAAGATAGTTTCATGGAGTAGTAAAAACTAGAGTTGTACTTCACAATCTACTGCTGAAGAAGAGTATGTAGCAGCTTATATGAATTGCACACAAGCTATTTAGATGAGGCACATTTTGGAAGGTTTTAAGATGAAAATCTCAAAACCAATAAAGATTTTGTGTGATAATACAAGTGCAATAAACATTTATAAAAATCACTTTTTGCACGCAAGGACTAAGCACATTGAATTGAAGTATCACTTCTTGAGGGAAAAAGTTCAAAGTAAAGATGTTATCTTAGAGCATGTTTCTACCAAGGAGAAGCTTGCAGATATCTTTACCAAACCTTTGCCTAAGACCACTTTTGATTGTCTTAGAAGTCAATTGGGGGTTGTCCCTCTTCATGAAGTTAGTTGAGCATGATGTTGATTGCATCAGTCCTTGAATTACTTGTAGAATCTTACATGGATTGATGAAGAAGTGGATGTATTCCATAGGGGAGCATCAAGTTGCAGTATGTTGTTGATGCACAGTGAGAGCAAGATTACCTATTTTTACTTTCACTTTGGCATTATTTTCAAAGGGAGAGAAGAATTATGTCATTGAGGAGAAGAATTATGTTATTGAGGAGAGGAATTATGTGTCTGATTAGGTGAACCAGCGCCAGGCTGAAGACAGACAGAGCAAGGTGAATACTTGTTAATGTAAATCATGATTTCTATTCACCAATCTCAGCAGCAATCAGAGGCATTGATATTTGTATTGCCATCAATGCCAAAGGGGGAGATTGTTGGCATTTTGTATATAGATTGGATTAATGATTTGTTGTCATTGATGTCAATTGAACTGGTAATGGTATTCATGTTATTGTTGATATTTTTGTTTTTGATATTGGCTAGTAACCGGTAGGAAGAGCTTTGAGGAAGATGTTGTAGACTCGTATGTTAAGTTTGTGAGTTGAATTGGTAAACCGGTGTAAAGGGTTAAACCTTTCTATGCAATGTAACCAGTAAACCCTATCAATTGTTAAACCCTAACTAATTAAGTTTGTTGGTTTATTATCTGATGAACGGTAATGATGGAGACACGTGCGATCATTGTATGAGGATAAGTTTAGATTGTTTTGGCGTGTTTGTTTGTTGTCTAGGGAAGGAGCAAAGTGGATTGCATCTAAATGCATAGCGCATGATGAGTTACAAAGTCTGATGAAGCAGTGATCATGGAGCGGTTGGAATTTTCTTGAAGAATGTGAAGAGATTGTTATGATTTTTAACAGTCGAGATTGTACCGACTTGTTTGTAATCTCGATGATGAGAATTAGGTTTTTGTTGTGTTACTGACCTAATTGATTTGTATTTAAGGTTGATGAAGTTGTTGGCAAGATTGGAAAAAACTTGTTGAGTGTGTAGTTGCCTAACCGGTGAATGGATCTCCACTTTGAGTAAAGGCAGATTGAAGCTTAAAAGGATTTGATCAAGAAAATGTAGTATTATTCAGACAGATCAAGAAACCCTATTGTTTTCTAATAATTATAGCAAAAGTGAAATCCCTTAACCAGGTAAGCTCTAACAAGCTTGGTTACTTATTGAATCCTCTAACAAGGTGGTCCATTAGCTTGGATTTTTAAATCCTCCAGCAAGGTTAGTCCTAACAGGGTATTGTGCTTTTCATCAAGGCATATTTGTAAATCACTTAACCGGGTGATTCCTAACCGGAATTAGTTCTTAACGGGACTTATTGTAAAGCTTTAATAAGCTTGGCTCCTAATAGGGTGAACTTTAGAAGATTTCAGATAGCTATCCGTGTGAGGCTCATCTCATCGTGGTTTTCACCTATTCGGGTTTTCCACGTATAAACATTTGTGTTAAGTGGTGAATGTTTTTGTGGTTATGATCTTATTTGTTGATTTGATTAACTTCTGATAAGGCATGATAACTAGAAGCATTGAGAGATGAATATGTTGAGATATGATTAAGCATTGTTGGTATTTACAAGATTGAAGTTGATTACTGTTAAGTTGTCATAACAGTCAAACCAGTTGATGTCAAGTATTCTTATGAATATTGATCTTGACTGTGATATGTTTACTTTGTGTGATTGAATTTGAGTTTGGGAACTTTGTATCAGTTTTTCAGTATATTGGTTCACCCCCCCTATGAGTATTCTACCGGATACTTATTCTTTCATCATACCATCAAAGTTATACAACCTCAAACGGTAACATTTTATAATTTACTGGTGTTACTTCCCTACTGGTAACAATATAGCCTTTAACACCTATACTATTAACAATTCACTAATGAAGAGTTACAAACAATATGTCAAATTTTTTGCATCTAAGTAATGCAAATAATAATTACCTCACTTTGGTTATAGGGAATCAACCATGATTTTTCAATAAGTGCTCTCCCTAAGCATCAGTTTGCTTAGTTTGAAGAAGAATTGTCATCACCGGTGGATGATGACTTAGTTTCATATTGCTTCTCTTCTTCTTTTCTTTCTTCCTTCTTAGTCCACATCCTTTTCATTTCATTCTTCACCTCTTCAATTATCTTCTATCCTTTCAAATCATTTGGCCCTTTCTTCTTGCTAAACAAGTTTCTATCTTCAGATCGGTTGTAGGATCAGTTCCTACACTATCTGGCCAAATGACTGATCTTATGGTAGTTGAAACATGTCATACCAATTGTCTTCCATGGTCCTGCATTTTTTCTCTGACCCATTCTCATCATGCAATTCGCTGCAACACGACCAAAGTTTCAACAAGTAGAATAGGTGGCATTGAGCTGATTACTCTTTACGTTAGGGCTAACCGGTTTGGATGGAGATCTTGATGCATTTTTCTTGAACACGCATTCTTCATCTTTGTGTCCATATTTATTGCATGTAAAGCAATATCCATTAAAACTTCTTCTACTAGACATGCTACTTGATCGAGGTCTACACTCATAAGCAATGTGTACATACTTGTGACAGTTATAGCAATAACCATCAAAGGTGAATGTCTTCTTGTGACTGACCAATCAATTTCTACAGACATCATACTTATGACCCGATTTACCACAATAATTGCAATGGGATTTAGAAAACTTCATACCTTTCATTCCTAATGTGTTCCTTTTATCATCCTTCATCCTCTTGGGATTAGATGATTCTCCAATTTCCATTGGACCTATACCGGAGTAACCAAGGTAGGTTGTCTCCTTTGTTCTCCTCTGAGATTTTAATTGTTCATCTATCTTCTCAAATATTTCATTAAATTTTCTCACCTTTTCATTTCTCTAATCTACAGCTATCAACTCATTTTTGAGTTGTTCAATCTCCTTCATCATCTTCTCATTTTCCTTTGTTTTTCCATGTAGATGCTCATACATAACTGTATTCTCTTGAGTAAGAATTTGAATTTCTTCATCCTTTGCAATGATGATTGCATCATTCTCTCTTAGGGCTTCTTCAGCAAGCCTTTTGGCTCTTTCAGCTGTTTACAGTGCTTCATCTGCATTTCTCCTTTTTTCTTCTGCTATCCTACTGGCTTCTAGTATTTTAGTCATTCTCAGAGCCTAACTTTCATGCTCTCTTTTTAGATTTGTGATTTCTTCAGACAACTTCTTGTTCTTTTCCATCAATTCTAAGACTGTCTCTTCTGCTTCTTCAGATCCACTCTGATCAGAGAGTTAATCTATGATATCCTGACTCTCATTAAGTTGTAGAGTGAATTCCTTCCTTTTAGCAAGTGATTTTTTTAGTCTCTCCTTTAACTAAGCAATCATCTCATTAGCTTCATCAAGTTGCTTCTAATATAGGTATTCCTCCATGATCTTTTCCTCAAGTTGTTACACTTTTTCCTTAGAGGACCAAATCTCTAATACCAATTGTTGATATTAACCGGTGACTGAGAGGGGGGGTGAATCAACACTATATCAGTTTTTTCTAGATTTAACCTTAATCAAAACTTTTATGCAAACTTAACACTTATCAGTATAAGCAACATTAATAACATGCACACATAAAATCAAACACACATGACAACCAAGATTTATCACATGGAAACCCAAATGGGAGAAAACCATGATATGATTAGAAACTCACAAAACCTGCACTATTCTGGAGTATTCCCAGTGAGGAGCCATCCCTATTAGGAGATTACAAAGACACTATTAGGTGTCACCTGATTAAGGGATTTTCTTCAAGGCCTATTAGAACCTTTACCCTATTAGAGGTAGCCTTGTTAAAGGATTTAGAATCACCATTTAAGATGTCACCCGGTTAAGGGATTTTACAAAGGGACCCATTAAAGTCCACCTGGTTAAGGGATTTTACTGTGTTGCAATTATTAGAGAGCAAAAAGTCATTGATCTGAAGTTGACACTTTTCTATCGTATAGATCCATTATGTATCTCCTTCAATCTCTTCTCGGTGATGGCTTCACCGATTCGTGAGGAACCCTTATGCACTTTGCTTGTTCTTCACCTTCGCTCTAATTTTCAACCTCAATCCACTTGCAACACCAACAACACTTTCAAATTCAAGATGAGAAACATGTATATAGCCATCTTCAATCTTGGTGCAAACTTTCCCTCTAAAACCCGAACTAAAAAAAAATCATTCTATGCGCCAATCTATTCGTTCCTCAAATCTCACTGATTATACCGGTGGGACTAACCATTCATGCCACAAATCTTGTCGGTTCTCTATCAAGCACTCCAACTTCAACTGGAACTTTATAAATTCATCAGATCTACATTTCACTATTGTGATTTGCTACCGGTTGTGTTCTTTATATTGGTGAACCTTCTTTACTCAGCTCAACTACCAGTTGCTTCTTGTAAACCAGTCTCTTCTCACTGGTCGAAGCTTTTAGTCCCATGTTCCTTACCGATCCACTATGATCCTTTTTCGATCAGTTATGATGATATTAAAACCAGTATTGCCATCAATGACAACTTCTCAAGTACCTCGAACTTCATCATGCCCACCATGATGCCAACATGATGGGCATTGAGGCGGGCCTTGCTAGTGGGAGTTTTCTATACTATGTGCATGAGGAAGGATTAATTGGACACAAAGATATCAACATCGATGAGCAGGGGTTTGAGATGGGAGAAAATGACTAGGGGTTGGGGCTTGAGGAGGATTGGATCCCAAATAATTCCAGAGATGTCAAGGAGACAGCGGTTGGCTAGACTCATGCATTGTACGACCCAAAGTGTCCAACAATTTCCAGAGCTATGGTGCTGCAAAAATATTGTGAGGAGCCTTTTGAATCCAACAAGGACTTAGGAGTTGAACCAGGAACCAAGCAATCCTCTATTTTTTCTTCTATGCTTCTATTGACATGATGGGTTTGAATGGGCAAAATATCATTCCCCCTCTTTTTTGTTTCTGAAAAAGTGTATGTTTTTTATATTTAATTGGTGTATTTATAGTATGTTCGCCCAATTTTGACATTGTATGGGCACTATGTAGCAGTGATAGAATGAATGATGCCAACTTTGAAATTGTATGGGCACTATGTAGCAGTGGTTTAAAATGAACTTTACTAGATAGTAGTGTTAGGAATGTGGATCTAGATTGGGGGAAATAGTGTTGTACGGGTGACACTTGGGTTTATAGGGATATAGGCAGTTCTCTACAAACTAGATATAAATGTAAATCTCTTATTAATATCAATGCAAGGGTGCTACCCCTAGTAGCTATTTTAATAATAAATATTAAAAATATCAAAAAAAAAGTTGACATAACAAATTAGTTATTAAAAATAAATTTAAATAAGAAGTTAATTAAATAGACATCCATTCATAACAGATATCCATTACAAATGAATATCCATTTTTTTGACAGAAACTACATCCTTGGGATTTCCCTTGAGTTTTCTTTGCGATTTGGTTTGGGGGTTTCAAACCTAAAAAGTCAACACCAAAAATGTGTTTACAAGTTTTCCTTTCTTTTCCAAATTTCGCCCATGTGGTCGATGACTTTTTTTAATCCAAAATTAATGAAACGAAAAGGGATCATTAATAAAACTATTAGCTTTCTACCAATGTAAGTTTTGTCTTATTTTGAGTTTAATAGATAATTATAGTTAACTAAATTTCTTATTGATAAGCTAGTTAAGAAACATCTAACTTTAAAATGGTTAAAACATTTTTCAAATCTGAAAAATTGCACATTCTATGCTTTGTCTACTATAAGATTAAAAAAATTGAATTTCATGGATTTTTTACCAAGTTATGGCCTACAGACATACATGTTTTTTTATTTTTTTTAAATTCTAAAAAATATCATAATTAATTATTTACTTGCCAAAAAATTACAAAAAAAAGTGGCACATTAAAGCATATGTCCTTGGTTCGGTGAAAATATAATTGGGTAAATTAGAACCTAATCTCACTCTCATTCACACATTAAAATACGAAAGAGACTAAGGAGGTGATTCACTTTGACTTCCTCTTGTGAAAGAGAGTCAAGTAATTTCTTTAGGGTTTATATTCCATCACTGATATGAAAGGGAAACGAGTCAAATGTAGAGTAATGACAAGCTAGGCTGATGATATGTATGAAAGTAACTAAGTTAATAGCAACAATAGATAGATACGGAAATGAAACTAAGGCACAAATTACAGATTTGAGAACGCAATTCTGATGTGCACTGATGCTAAAGTCTAAACCTGATTGAGTCGGACCAAGGTGTGGGCGCTCTAGTCTCTGTTACTGTACTAAGCTAGAAGCTGAGGATTTACAAATTGAAGGGTATGGGATCTAAAACGCCAAAACCTGACACAAAATGAGGTGGACCAAGGCACTGGGTGCTCTAGTTCAGGACCTGAGCACTAGGCACTCTGGTCCTAGAGGTTTGGGTCCTAATTCTGGATTTGGATCTATACTGTTAGAGTAAAGGTTTTAATTTAATCATGTTGATTAAATTACCTTTATTCCTCTCTTAAGATTTCACTTTAGTTTGCATTTGTGACATTCAATAATTATATTAATTATTAAATGTCTACCTATTAGGGTTTCTTTTAGGGTTGCACAATATCCTTTTATAAGGATTCATCATTGTAATTTATCTCTCTCTTGGATGAATACATTTTTTAGCTTTCAGAGCACCCTTGCTTGTTTGTCTCCATCTCTTCTTTCTGTGACAGGTTATTTGCATGCAGGTGATCTTCGAGGTTTGTGAAGTTGGCTTTCTCAACTTCTACATGGTATCAGAGCCAAAACCCTTGTATTCGTTCTCTCTCTTTCTCTGTGACAGGTTTCTTGCATGCAGGTTTCTTTTGGGTTCTGTGGATTTGTATTTCTCAAATCCTACATGGTATCAGAGCTCCAGACCTGCTGCTTCCTGTTCGTCTTCTGAAGAATTTGGAGCTACGAGGGTTAGATCTGATTTTCCGGTTTTGGTTGCATCAGATCTGTGTGTCTTTTGTTTTTTATTTTGGAATAGGGGTATTTTTTTTCAGTGCACTTTGAGCCCAAACGGACCTCACCGTTGAGCTCGTAGCGCCCAAAAACCCCTATTTCCATATAAAATTCATCCGATTTGGACACAGTTGCACCAGAAGGCAAAAATTTTTTATGCCCCAAGGCCGTACGGCCCCAGGGCACGTAGACCGAGGCAAATCCAAAAAAAAAAAACGCTGTTTGTGTTTAACGGCGGGCGCAGCCAGTTTAAAATGCAACACCGCCCAGCGGCCACTGCCCGGCCGCCGCCGCCGGCGGTCACCACCGGTCGCGGCCAGGCAGCTCCCGCCACGCCGCAGGCGACGCCCGCAGCCGCCGCGCCACCCGCGCTCCGCCGCCCACGCCCAGCCCGCGCCTTGCCCACGTGCCGCCGCCGCCGCCACTGCGCTGCCCCCTGCGCCCGCTCTTGGTCGCCCAAAGGACCAGGGGCTTATTTTTTTTAAGCCCTTGAGGGCTTAAAGGGCCTATTTGGGCTCTTTTGGAGCAGTTTTACTAAATCGGGTATAACTCGGGCATTTTAGCTTGGATTTTCGAATGAAAATAGGCGTTGGAAAGATGGTTCCGAGCCCGATCTAAAAGATGCAGATCTTTTTTTTTGATTTTTCCGTTTTGCAGTGTTTTTTGCCAGTCGAAGTCAGAACAAGTTTTTTGCACTCCAGGAGCCATATCTTTTGCATACGGACTCCGTTTTTCGCAAACGAATAGGCGTTGGAAAGGGGTTTCTGTGCTCTTTCCAGATCTATCATTTATTTTTCCAGAATCTACACCAGGTACATTTTATTCAGTACTTTGTGTTTTCACACATCTGTCACTTACTTGGACGTTTCAGACTTGGAAATGATTTGTTTGCATGGGATGGCTTTATTTGATCTGCTTTATCAGTATTAAAGTCATTTAGTCTCAGATTTGTTAATTTGAAGAGTTATCATGGGTTTTTCTACTCACCCTTCAGTTGTATTTCTAGAATGGGGTAATTATGAGTCATGGGCAACGGGCATACTTACACACTGTAGGTGGCTTAATATTTTGCCTTATTTGTATGATCTCATACCTGAACCAGCAACTTTAGAGAGAACACTAGCTTGGGATATCATTAGAAATCACATAGTAGGAGTTATTTTGTCTAGTGTTGATTCTGACACTGTGTGGGCTATATCGGGCATTGATTGTCCTCACTCACTGTGGACACGTCTTTGGGAGATCTATGGAGACCCCAGTCTTTCTCCATTCCCAAAGGATCCTGCTTCAGATTGTCTTGTACCCATTGGTTGGAGAGATAACACACCTTTTGATCATGATACTTTAAAGGAACTTCAATATTTAGACACCCTTACATATTCCGATGAATCAGAGGATTGTCTCACAGTTCCTACTCTTCAGACTGAGATTATACATGTATCAACATCGTCTCTTTTTGTTCCTGATCAGTTTGATATTGCCTCTTCTTTGGCTCCTATTGATTCAGCTAAGCAGGACATCACACATCTTTCAGACATGGCTACTTGGGATTCTTATCTTGCAGGCATTTCATCTTTGTTTGTAGAGTCCTATATTGCAGACTTGGAGGATTACTTTGAGGATTTTCAGCTCCTCTTTGTTGACAGCCATATTCTAGCTATTAGCCCACCATCATCTGTGCATTCAGAGGTTGCAGTTTTTGAGTCTTCCGTTCAGTTTGGATTTAACATCTTTTGTTTCAGTTCAGATAGAGGGATTCTTCAGCATCCTATTATGGCACACATCTTGAGACAGATTGATTCTTCTCTCTTCACAGGGTTTCTTCATCTTCGTCCTTTGGATCCATTTCTTCCCAAGGGGAGGAATATTATATGTCGCTTCAGGATCTCTTTCTGGCTTCTACCTCAGGCATCCATATGTGCGATAGGAGTTTCTTCATTGTGGGGGGGGCTTCTAGCCTCTTTCTTTTTCTCCTATGGAGACCATTGTATATGTACTTATATGATAGGAGTTGTCTATGGGGGGTATCATGTTATCCACCTCCTATCTTTCTGTTATTAGTGCATTTATTTCTTTCATCTCTTTTTGGAGTAGAGTTTTTCCCATGAGGTTTTCTCTATTTCTCCACTTTACAGAGATTTGGTTGTAACTGGGTACCTGATCAGGCCTTGTTGCCGGGACCCAAGTTTACTTTCTTGCATTGTAGTTACCTTTGCTTTCTTGCACATGTTTGTAACTGCACTTTTGCTCATCTTAAGGGGGGGTGTTAGAGTAAAGGTTTTAATTTAATCATGTTGATTAAATTACCTTTATTCCTCTCTTAAGATTTCACTTTAGTTTGCATTTGTGACATTTAATAATTATATTAATTATTAAATGTCTACCTATTAGGGTTTCTTTTAGGGTTGCACAATATCCTTTTATAAGGATTCATCATTGTAATTTATCTCTCTCTTGGATGAATACATTTTTTAGCTTTCAGAGCACCCTTGCTTGTTTGTCTCCATCTCTTCTTTCTGTGACAGGTTATTTGCATGCAGGTGATCTTCGAGGTTTGTGAAGTTGGCTTTCTCAACTTCTACATATACCTGTTGATTATGACTTCCTAAAACTTTGTAGTTATGTTAAAAACTTGTACCTGCACCTGTGATCTAAAAAATGGTGTAAGTGGCTATATAGGGTTTTACTTTAGTAAAATTCCTTGTTTTGGTGATTTCCACCTTCACAAATAACCAATGTAATATTGAAAAGTGTGTGTGCCCTAGAATCTCATGTGTTTGTAAGATCCTAGGTAATGAACTAAGATGCAAACTAGAGTTATACCCTATGTTTTGAGTAAAAACCCTAAATGAACATTATCCAAATTCTTCAAATCAAAAATGCATTATGGATCTAAAGCAATAATATAAATTTTAAAATAAATGATGTGAAACTTACATAGAGATATGAAAATAACATGAAACTATACCAAGCCTTAAGGGAGAGGTACAAGCCAATCAACAGTCGGTGATCTCCTTATTATTCTTCAATATCGCCTAAGCTTTGATTGGTGATGAAAAAGGTTGATGAAAACTTGATGAATGATGAATTTGTTGATGGTAAACTCCACACAAACCTGCACTTTCACTTCATAAGAGGTCTCCTTCAATTGCTAATAGATGGATCCTTCAAATGAGGAAAGAATATATATATGAAACCCTAAATTTATTTTTTATAATAGGCCAACATACAATTGATAAAATTTCACACAAAGCATGATTTAAATATTATAATACCACCAAATTATTATCTCTAAATTCAAGGAGAAAAAGTTGGGATCAGGATGGTACCACCCTGGTCTAGTTGACTTTTTCCAAATGTATAGGGATGCAAGTGATTACAAAGTCAAATCCATCTTGATGTGTCACTCCAAGGTATTAAGATATGTGAAATGTTAGGATAATTGGTGAACAACTAAGAGGGGGGGCAGGGTGAATTAGTTGTTAACAAATTATATTAATCAAACCACTTTATAACCTTTAACCAGAGCACATAAACATTGAATATCGGGATAGCAGAAACAAATACCGGTAAGCAATAAATCTTAAGAATGAAACAAAGAATTAACACAATGCAATCATACCACATAACACCATGATTTGAACTTGGAAAACTCGGTAAAGGGAAAAAACACGGTGGGAAACCCACCCACAGTCGGATGACACTTCTGCAAAAAGTATGTGATACAATGAGGGGCCTGCACTTGCAAGAAGGCACACTGCCTAGAGCGTACTACTCATTACAAAAGAGTCTCACTGACTATAGAGAGGTTATAACCACCTCAAGATAATTCGACACCAATCCAGAAGAATGAATTGCCAGAGATAGCATCTACCATGCCTGATTACATTCTCAGTTAAGCTCAATATCAGAGGCCTTTGACCTCTTACTTAAACCCAATTCAATCACCTATTGTCGACCAAATCTCCTTCGCATATGATATTACATTCCACGACCATGAACATACTTTTCATTCCCATATCATGATCTACAATCAAATCTTACATCAATTTATACAAGCCCTAAGGCCTAAACCAATTAGGTCAGCCACCTAAAAGATATTAAAATAAGATCATTACATATATTCATATTACAATGATATGCCATGTCGGCTTTAGACCAAAAAAGCAATAACCAATCCATAAAACATCTTGGTAATGTGTAGAGAACACGTTAACAAGATATTGGTCCATAACCTAGATACGTACCAAACCTAATCTGGGTCCACCACGCCAAAGCGATATCTCCAATCAATTGAGGCATGATCAAAAGATCACCTTCTGCATCCTAAATTTCATCTAGAAGTTGCACCAACACCACTTAGCATTATGTCAAGGTTTCTCAGTAAAAGCTCTATCGGTTAAACTTAATCCCTTACCGGTAACACAAGATCTTCTACCGGTAACGAAAACCTGTCTGTCGGTAACCAACCATAACAAATAGTGTTGACATCAATGACAAAACATCAATGAAACACATAATCAATTCATCCATATTGCCAACACGAAATTGAGCCTTGAAGGTAGAAATAAGACTTTATTATGATTAATTAATTAATTAATTAATTAAAAAAGATAAAATAAAAGGGGCACACTTAAGGTTAAGGGCTCAATTTTATAATGTGCGGGGTGATAAGAGATGACTTTAGATTTAATTTAATTAATTAATTAAATGCTTAAAGGAAATTTTAAAATGCAAAACACACCACACTAAGACGGGTGCTAACCTAAGCGTCAAATTAGACAACCCTAATTAAGGGTTATAATTTACAATGCTACATCCTATACTTATTGCAGTGTCATAAATTGTACACCCTTAATTGGGTTGTACAATTTCATGCTTAGATTAGCACCTGCCTTAGTGTGTTTGTATCTTGCATTTCAATTTCTCTTTAAGCATTCAATTAATTAATTTAATTGGATCTAAATTCTTGTTGCATCCCTCTACACATCATAAAATTGGGCCCTTTATCCTAAATGTGCCCTTTTTTTATTTTATTCTTTCAATTAATTAATTCATCAAAAGCCCTAATTATGTCCTATTTCGACCTTCAGGGCCTAATTTCACATATCTAAACTCCTTGAATAATCACATCTTTTTGGAATTGACTTTAGAATCACGATATCTTGCTTCCCTAAAAATTTGGGAAAAAGTTGGTCGGACCAGGATAATGCCTCCTAGTCCCTACTTTTTCTCTTTGAATTTCAGGAGCATGTTTTGGTAGTATTTTTATATTTAAATCCAAAGGATTGTGAAATTATATTGATTCTCGGCCAGCCTATGATAAAAAACAAAGTTATGTTTTCATACATATTGTCTTTCCTCATTTGAAGGATCCATCTACAAGTAATTGAAGGAGCCTCTCATGAACTAAAAGTGTAGGTGTAGACAACTATTTATGTCCACTTGATTAAATGAATTTCATATTTGTTTGATTATCATTTATCCAACTAATAATCATTTAATTAATTGTTTCCCCTTTTTCAACTATTAATTAAATTCATATTTATTTAATTCACTGCAACACTCTTCTATTAATTAAATAAATTATTTAATTTATTTGATTTAATTTACTTACCAAATTCAGACCATTAATTAAATAAATAAATCATATTTGTTTAATTAAAAAAAAATCACATTTATTTAAATCCCCAAAATACCATCTCTCACATTTAAATAAATAAACATTTATTTAAATCCCCTTTATTCTTCACCCACTTACATTTTCCTACAAATGTAAGTTGCACCACTATTTTAAATAAATAAATAATTTATTTAAAATCTTATTTATCCTCATCCACTTGAAACCTTTAATGGCTTCCTTCTAGAGTCTTCCCAAGCCTTTAATGGTTTCCCTTAAAGTCTTTAAGCTTTTAATGGCTTCCTTCTAGAGTCTTCTCAAGCCTTGAATGGTTTCCCTTGAAGTCTTTAAGCTTTTAATAGCTTCCTTCTAAAGTCTTCTTAAGCCTCTAATGGTTTCCCTCGAAGTATTCAAGCATTTAATGCTTTATCCCCCCTTTTCTCATTTAAATAAATTAAGATTTATTTAAATAAAAACTAAAATTCACGTTCACATTTAAATAAATTGATATTTATTTAAATGTCTATCCAAATGCAAGTTGCACCATTTAATTGAAATAAATGATTTTATTTTAATTGAAAATCCCAAAATTTCCCCCACTTGTATTCTCCTACAAAATCTACTTGCACACTAATCATTCTTCTAGAATCTCCTAATCCTTCTTAATTAACCAAATCCTATCCTAATCATTATCGCATTCCTAAATAAAAAGAAGACACTTCTCAAAAACTTCTAAAGTTTGCAATAACCATTAAAGACTATTACATAACTATTAATGTTTAAATCACCTTTGACCTTTGGTTAGAGACTTTCCTCTAACTTAACCATCATTTTTAACTCATGGGTCTCTTCAAAGCACTTAATGGTTTCCCAAAGGTAATCATTTAACCCTTGTACTTTCATTTATCCCTTGGATAAAAATAATATCCATTAACCTAACCTAACCCAACCGCCTAGGGTAACCATCATGTCCCCTCAAGCATTTAATTATCCTTATCTCTCCTTTCAAGCCTCTTCATGGTGACACCTGTCAACATGGGATTGGGTTGAAAGTCTCACATTGATTGATTATCCTTCAATACTAACCCTTGTTAAGATTATTCAATCTTAACATCCAATTGTCCATTTCTTCTATAAATAGGCATCATTTCTTCATTATCATCATCCCACGTTTTTGCATCCTGGTTATGCCATTTTCTTGTGTGCAGGTTATCAAAGAGTCTCATTTGCTTCTCTTTGCAAGTTTGATCACTTAGGAGTATTTTATTGTTGAAAATCATCATGTTAGCATAGCATATCATGTTAGGGTACCATATCATGTTAGCATAATCTTCATTTTAATATCATCTTGATCATATCATAGCTTCATCAATATCATATCATAGATATTAGTTACACTTGCATTTAGATCTTTATCAATTCATTTCTCGTTCTTTATATAGTCATTCTAAAATATCAAATGCTCAAGTAATTTGAGAACAACCTTGATTTGAAGAATCCTTGGAGATAGAGAACAATGGAACAATTTTAGGAGACTAATGATTTAACTTGTTTTGTTCATTTGATCTCTTTCATGTAATGTTTCACTTGCATGCATGTTGTTTGTGCTCTTCATTGACTAACTTTTCTTTCTCGCATACATTTTTGGCACCCATCGTGGGGCTAGTCCCCAGATTTTTACTATCTTGCACGCAAGTTGAAAGCAATTTTCAAAAAAAATATTAGAACAAAGCAGAGGTGGAAAAGTATAGCACACACAACAGATATTCTAGCGCATCTGCACTTTACTACAACACATTTAAAGGCCAGAGTAGGGCATCTACACTTGTTTCCAACACATAGAAGATCTTTCCGATCTAATTTGTCTTACTTTCTCATTAGTGCATAGAATCATTATTATAGTGCATACTTGCCCTAGAGTAGTGCATATGCTTTGGGAAGTAGTGCATTTGTTCCATTTTATAGCACATATGCTCTATTTTTTTAGCGCTTTTGTCTCGGATAGAGAACTAAAATTTGTAACCCCAAAGAA
Source organism: Cryptomeria japonica (assembly GCF_030272615.1). Classification (NCBI taxonomy): domain Eukaryota; kingdom Viridiplantae; phylum Streptophyta; class Pinopsida; order Cupressales; family Cupressaceae; genus Cryptomeria; species Cryptomeria japonica. The sequence continues at coordinate 202,986,970 of NC_081409.1, forward strand.
AAATTCGGGCTTGTGAACCCATCATATGAACTAACTTTTTGAAGGGTTTTTGCAAGTATTAATGTTTGTTGCAAGGTCCAAGGAGGTAGTCTAAAATCTTAGATTTATTTCTTTTAGGTTTTCTTTTACAAAGGGGCTTAAAAAGAATTCATCTTTTATTTGTTTACAAAGGCTTAAAAAGAACCTCACATATCAATTGGTGTTTAAAAATAATTTCACTTGTTCTTTGGTGTTGTAATAAGAATCCCATTTTATTTCTTGCAAAGGGCTAAAAAAGAATCACAATCCAAACTTCCCTTTTTGCAAGTAGATCACACTTACTTTGGTTCATTCTAAAAGGACCAAATAAACTTTTCTTTCTTTTGTTACAAAAGGGGTAAAAAGAACAATCACATTGTATCTTGCAAGTTAAAAAGAACAAGTCACTTTTGTTTCATCAATCTCAAGTTTTAATTGCAAATTGTTTCAAAGTTTTCAAAGTCTATTATTGCAATTTTTGAGATGTTAGCTATTTCCATGTTGGATTAAAAAGAACATCATGTTTGTTGGAGCAACATCTCCAAATAGCAATTAGATCATCATTGCAATGAAGGATTAAAAAAGAACAACCTGTATTTTGTGTCTTAAAAGTGATAGGTATATGCTCTCCCCTTAATTGGGTGACCAAAAAGCCAAACTCACTATTTACTTGTTTTCTTTCATTTCTTGCAATAAGAAAAAAAATTAGCATGTTTGTCCTCCCGAGAAGTCCATAAGGCCAGTGATAAAGGAATGACCTAAGTGGGAAATAGCTAACGCCAAGTGTTCCAACCCACTATAATCAAATGTGGATGTGATGAAAATCATGTTCAATGGTTTTGCTTAGCGATTAGCCTTCCCCCAGTTTCCATGAGATATGTAAAGCCTTTGTTTTAAAGGTTGGGAAGCCTCCGGGGAGTTTATCACTGAAGACCAAATGGAAGCCTTACTAAGAGTTTTAAAAGTAGAAGCTTCATTGAATCAGTTATCTAAACATCCTTAATATCATAGTGCGAGGATGGGGAAGAATCTGCCCCCAAGACACTCACCATATATCTCCTAAGAAAACGATCCAATTGAGAAGTAATTATTTTTGGTTCAACTTCTGGTAGAAGGCAAAAAAATGGACACACCCTAGGGTGTGACAGGGTTGTTTGAGTTGACGGAGTATCAAGTGTGGGCTATGGTATTATTGATAACCGTTGAGATTAGCAAGTCTGATTGATGTGCATTCTTGTTCAAAACCAATGAAAACAAAAAAGGATTTGAAAAGATCCTTAACAACATAAAGTTTAAAGAAAAATCTACTATTGTATTCATAAGTGTTTTTTGTGTTCTTGTCAGATATCACACAAACATCTTGCAAAAAACCATACAAGTCAAAAATCACTTCAAAATTTGCAAAAATTACTAAAATCCCACAAATTGGTGCATTTGACCATTTATGTAGTGCATTTAAGGATTCCTTTGGCGCATTTGATTTATCTGTTAGTGCATTTAACCAAAATTGTAGTGCATTTAATCAATATGATGGTATATTTGACATCTTAAGTGGTGCATTCAACAGTAGTATAGCGCATATACTTTGGCACATTTGCAACAAAGAGTGTTTCTAGGCCAAATCTCAGAGATCTAAAACTTGACTCAGATACCCTTTTAGGTTTTCTTTCAGATCCAATTGTCACGGATAGAATTTCTTTAAACAAAATCAGAGGATGTCAACTAGTGATCTAAGTGTCACAATTTCAACCAGTATAAACATCAAATAATTAGCTAGTTATCCAAATTAGTCAAATCAATCTAGTTTCCAATATCAAGATAAATCATCCTTCATCGAGGAAATTCATTACATCATTTGATGCACTTACTCATATCAATAGGGGAATATCGAACCCTCTATTCAACTTAGTAAGATTGGGTGTCATAGCAAGGTATTTTGTTCTCAAATCAACCTATTTAAAACTGAAACATTGATCACTCGTATGACCACCCCTTTACACTTAAAGAAGAAGAATCTTTGTCAAAAGACTGCTTTAAAGAGGAAAGAGTCTAGTCAAAATAAGGTCTTGAAGAAAAGGAAGTTTCTCTACATAAACCGCAAACTTTTGCTAAAACATCGCACATTCCTACACCGATTCCATAATTATTCATGCAGTCATGGAAGTGAATTTGAGGAAGAATCTCTAAAAACTCATGTTTTTTAACAAAGATCTGCATTATCACGACGTCTCGATAAAGGAAGAAATGTCAACTTGGCTTATTTGCCTCAACAAATAATCACTTATTGAGCTGCAAACTAATCCTTCACATGCTAGTTGTAACTCGAGCTCAAAAGCATAGAGAACAAGAAAGACAATCACAACTAATCATGGGGCATAGAACAATCCCCTTCTACACATATTTTGCTGCTAGTGAAGATGAAATAACTAGGGACCTAATTCAAGAGGCCCAACAAAAACCTAGTTTCCAAAAACTCGTGCATAAACTCATAGAATCGGACAAGGAAAAATAATTTCTCATGCTAGCAAGCAAAGGTGTTAAGATTCCTATGGATTTTGATATGGACCAACTAACAAAACAAAATCATGAAACAAGAGAAAAGCCAAGAACACACAACTATAATACCAACAACTATGATAATAATGATGAACCAAGGGAAAACAATAACGAGCCCTTGGATGCATTAACACAACAAATCCAAGCTCTTCAATAATAGATGCAAGACATGCAACAAGGGACAACAAAAAGATATTCCTTACATGATAATTGCCACTACTCATTCAATAGAAGCTTGAACATGATATCATTTCTACCCAATTGCAAAATACTCAAGTATGATGGCAAAACTGACCCCCAAGATCATGTAAGGGAGTTTTGCCCCATGAGTTTGTATTTCGCACATAATGGCACCCATATGATGAGATTGTTTCCAAGAAGTCTAGGTGGACAAACTATGGAATGGATCTCAAAACTCAAATTGACCCTAAGATCATTTGAAGAGTTAATGAACAAATTTGTGTCACTATACTCTTACAATATCCAACATGAGATAACCATGCTAGATCTTTGCAATACCAAGCAGAAAAACAATGAGTCATTCCCACAAAGATGGAGACAATTGATTTATAGATACCCCCGTCCAGTACCTGAAAAAGAAAAGATGGATACATTTATGGACAATCTTAGTAGAGAAATGAATTATCGACTCCAATTGAAATCTCCACCTAGCTTCCAAAAATTGATCGATAATGGTATCAAAATAGAAGAAACCTTGATTAAAAGGGCAATCTTAAAATTCTTTAAGGAAGGCGCCAATTTTTCAAACAACTACAACAACAATAACAATAACACCAACAACAACGCGGACAAGTCCAAATTTTGGACGAGAAACAAGAATATCATTAATCATGGTGTGGTCAACACCCATAATGTAAAAGAAAAACAACCAGTTTTGAACTTGTCAGGTACTACACCAACCAACAATCAAGGAAACAATAACACAAAACTAGCTCCTACACCATATCGAAGGAAATTCACACCTTCGGGACAATCACTTGAATCAGCATTCAAAGAACTTTTGGCAAACTCATCACATTGCAAAACACAAGAGATTTTGAACCACAAGTCAAACGATCATGGTGGAATGACGCACATCATTGTGAGTATCATAGAAGTAAAGGTCATCGGACCAATGATTGACTAAGATTGAAGAACTTGGTTCAAGATCTATTAGAAAAAGGTGACATAACCATAGATGGACATAAAACCAATGATGATCATGAAGCATTTAAAAATCTCCTCCCCAATTATGACAAATGGACAACATCATCCTCAAACAACAAGGGGGCTTGTATCAATCATGTGTACAACAACGTCCTCAATCACATATCGGCATGTGACAATCAAGTCAATGTCATTAAGATAATGGACAAGCAAGAGAAAGTCTTGGTAAATGTGGCTACACGAGCCCAATCCAAGTATGTATTGAAAGGAAACACTTCCAAAGGGTCCACTCCTTCAAAAAATCAATACAGCTTGGTAGATCAATTACAAAAAGCACCAGCCCAAATATCAATACTACAGCTTCTCAAAATCTCACCCACACACAAAGACATTCTAGAGAGAGCTCTTGTAGACACTACACTTTCAAACAACTTGTATATTGATCAATTCCAAGCCATGGTGGGGCATTTAATCGTGCCTCATAATCTATCATTTTATGAGCATGATGATGTCTCTTTGAGTCATCCGCATAATACCTTGCTTCTTATTGAAGTTTTGGTCCATAAATATAGGGTAAATGTGTACTAATAGACAAAGGAGTTTGTCTAAATATTTGTACTTTAAAAAAAATTTGTGCATTAGGCTTCTTAAAAAAAGTTATTTATCCAAAGAAAAAGATACACATAAAAGTATATGATGACGAAGAAAGATCATCAGAAGGATTAGTGGTACTACCCATCCAAGTGGGACCAGTTCAAAAAGACACCATTTGTCAAGTCTTAAATATAGACTTGTCTTACAACATACTCTTGGGTCATCCTTGGATCCATGAGATGCAAGTGGTACCATCTACATACCACCAGTGCCTAAAATTTCCTTACAATGGACAAGAAATATCAGTATCACCAAACTCTAATCCCTTTCAATAATGCAATAACCTTAAAATGGTTCAAAATATCCTAGTACCACACAACAGGGAAGCTATCACTTCAACGTCATCAAGTAGTGAAAACCAACTCAAATCTCTATCCATAGATTTTGAGAAAAATATGCAATTAAAGGATAAAGGCATGGGGGAATATTCTTTTCAATTGTCCTTGTGCCTATCAAAGTTTCCAATTTCACCAAAGTCTCATGGACAACCATCAACATCCAAGCAAAAATCTTCACAACCCATTAAACTCTTTGATGGCACATTTATCCAAGCAAGAACATTAGCAAATGAAACAAAGGACAAGGATTTCTTGAAATGGCTATACAAGGATGAAGAGGACACGAGAAGCAACGTTAAGTATCACAACCCCAACAGAACAATATGGCAATGGGTACACGATCATGCAAAGGATGGGATACACAAGAAAAGGTCCTATTGGTAAAAGAAAAGAAGGTATTTTAGAACCCATACACCTTCCTACTCAAAGTGCTAAAGACAAATCAGGGATAGGCTTTGTTCAGTATATTCCAATTCGTAGGCAACAACACACTCAACAACAACATCAACAAAAAGAATCAACATGATAGCCACAACAACAACAACAATCCGCAAGGCGACAACGACAACAACGGGAAGTAACACAACAACAAGAAGCGGAAGAAGTAGTTCGAACACAGCAAGAAGAGGAGTATGAACAAAAACAATAAGAACTTTCCATCAAAAGGGAGGAAGCTACTCAAAACCTCTATGAACAGATCCTTCGATTACAAGCTAGTTCAGAAGCTGACTCAAACGAAATGGAGAGAGATTCACCTACAAATTTTGATTGGGACTAGGAGGATATTGAGGTTGATGTAGTACAGACATATACACCCATACCTGATGAAGGACAAAGTTTAGGATCTAGAACATATGAATTTGGACCACAGCAAATCTATGATGCTAGTGAGAACAAGTAGATTCAATACAAGAAAGGCAATCATGAGGAGAGTACTATCATAGACCTCGATATTACCATTGATAACTTTGGCAATATCTCTATCATGACCCTTATAGAATTAGAACTTAATCCACCTAAAGATTTCTTACCCCTCATGCATCCTAAACTCATAGACTAGAAATAACCAAAAAAAATCAATATACCTATATTCCCATATGATGATGCTATTGTCCATTACCTCTGTTCAATAAACCCTGAAACATGCTCCACCAGCAAATCTCATAATGATATCTTCAACCAGAGGAGTGCCAAAACAAATACGACACAAAATATATCTAATGGTGAAAACCATCTAATGGCAATATTAGATCACAAAAAAGTAAAATGAAAGGATGTATACAAAGGTGAAAACCTCTTTGAGGCATTGACGGATGAAAGACTTAACACTCTTTTTGAGAACTATCAAGAGAGATCACCAATATTGATTGAGCCAACACAAATAATAAATATCAACACAACAGAGATAGCAAAGACTTTACATCTGGCTGCAGCCTTAACAGATCAAGAGAAACCAAGTTTCACAAGATTTTTCAAATTAAAGCAAATCAACTTTGCTTGATATTCAGATATGTTGGGAGTAGATCTAGATTTAATCATGCACCATTTATCCATAGCTCCAGGAGCTAAGCCTATCAAACACAAGTTGAGAAAAATGAAACCACATGTGGGACTGCTAGTCAAAGCAAAACTAAGAAACTACTGGATGTTGGTTCAATCTGACCAATCGACTATGCAAAGTGGATCTCCAACATAGTACATGTTTCAAAGTCGGACAAAAGTATCAGGATATACACCGACTTCAGAGATCTAAACAAGGCTTTCCCTAAGGATGATTTTCCTTTACCCAACATTGACACAATTGTAGATTTAACAACAGAACATGCCATGTTATCACTTATGGATGGTTTCTTGGGCTATAATCAAATCAAAATAACACCAGAAGAACAAGATAAAATGGCATTTACATGTCCATGGGGTACCTATTGTTGGAATGTCATGCCTTTTGTCTTGAAGAATGCAAGAGCGACATATCAACGAGCAATGACCACAATCTTTCATGATATGATGCACACATTCATGGAAGACTATGTAGATGACCTATTAGCTAAATCATTTACAAGAGAAGGAAATCTGGAGATTCTTGACAAAATGTTTCAGAGGCTAGAAAAATTCAATGTGCGACTAAACCCAAAAAAGTGTCTTAGGTGTAACATCTAGAAAACTATTGGGATACATAGTATCAGAAAAGGGCATCGAGGTGGATCTTGCTAAAGTACAAGAAATCATAGAGATGCAACCTCCTAGAAATATCGATCAGTTAAGATCTCTACAAGGATGGCCACAATCCATCAGAAGATTCATTGCTCAACTAGCAGACAAGTGCCTCCCTTTCACTCACCTACTCCACAAGAATGTTCCTTTCAGATGGGAGGATCGATGTGCAGAATCATTCCACTAATTAAAGAAGTACCTAATGAATCCACCCATATTGGTGCTACCAATAGTAGACAAACCTCTACTTCTCTACACATTAGCCATGGAGGTATCTTTAGGAGCTTTATTAGCACAAGAAGATTCAATAGGCAAAAAAGGAGTGATCTACTACATCAGCAGAACATTGAAGGGATATAAGTTCAACTATACCTTCATTGAAAAATCTTGTTTAGCTGTGGTATTTGCTTCCCAAAAGTTTCAACACTATATGCTAGCTCACACAATCAATATAATAGCAAAAATGGACCCATTAAAGTATCTACTCAGCAAAGTTTCTTTAATTGAAAGACTCGCTAAATGGGTGATGATTTTGAGTGAGTTTGACATTCAGTACACAAATAGAAGAGCAATAAAAGGTCAAGATATAGAAAATCAGTTGGCAAAGGCACTATTATAAGACAATCATCTATTGCATGTTGAATTTCCCAGCACGAATGTTCTCACAGTCACAACACAATCATGGGTCTTGTAATTTGATGGATCATACACACAGCATGGATCAAGGGGTTTCATCTTATTCATCACTCCACAAGGACACACCATCCCAAGCTCTTACAGATTAATGTTCCCTTGCATGAACAACATAGTTGAGTATGAAGCCCTGGTCACAAGAATCAAGGTGGCAATAAAATGAAAGGTCACGACATTACAGGTCTTTGGAGACTCCCAATTGGTCATCAATCCTATCAAACAAAGGATGACAAGCTAATGCCATACAAAAGAATGGTGGACAACTTCAAGAAATACTTTGTGGATATCAAATTTTCACAAATCCTAAGATTGGATAACAAAGTCGCAGATGCCATGGCGATTATTGCCTCACTCTTGCAAATACCAAAAAAACAAAATCGTTATGAGTTCTTGGTTGACCAATTGTTTTCTCATGCCTATGACAATCAAGAATCCCAAGTCATATGCCACCTAGTTGAAGTTGAATCACTACTCTATGGAAAGATATATGCCTACCTAAAAGATACTACCCTTCCACCAAATCTATATAGAAACCAGAAACGCAACTTTATAGTCAAGCAGTCCATTAAACCTTTACCACTAATACACCTTATAGATAAGGTCTTGATTATACTCTCCTTCGGTGTCTTGATCGTAATGAATCTAAAACCGCCTTTCTGAACTTCACGAAGGTATCTGTGGCACACATTCAAGTGGTCCTACTTTAGCTAAGAAACTTCTAAGGATGGGGTATTTTTGGTCTACCATGGAAAAGGAATCCTACCAATTTGTTAGAAAATGCTTGAAATGCCAAATCCATGGTAATCTTATACATGCACCGGCTTAGGAGCTGCAACCATTCACTACATCATGGTCTTTCCGTCAGTGGGGACTTGACCTCATGGATAAGATCCATCCCTCCTCATCCAATGGACACAAGTTCATAATCACAGCCATTTAATGTTTTACAAAATGGATTGAAGTTGTTCCATTGACTATGGTTACTGGCAAACAAATATCCTCCTTCATACTGAACTATCTCATTTGTCGATATGGCATCCCTAGCTCCATTATCACTGATAATGCTAGACCCTTCAAAAATCAAGATATGCAAGAACTTTGCGAAAGATTTCATATCCAGCATCGCTTCTCCACGCCTTATTATCCTCAAGGGAATATCCAAGTGGAAGCTTCAAACAAAACCATTCTGAAAATCCTAAAGAAAACAATGAATGATGTTGGTCATGATTAGCATATTTAATTGAATCTTGCTCTATGGGCATACCGAACCAGCATTCGCAAACCAACAAGAGCCACACCATACTCACTTGTATATAGATCAAAGGCCATTTTACCCATTGAGGTCAAAATTTCATAACTCAGAGTATCACAAAAAGAACTCATTCCAAATGAGGAGTACAGGGTAAACCGACTACAAGAATTAGAGTCGCTAGATGAACGTCATCAACATGCTTTTGATCACCTCAAAGCATACCAGCAATGCATGTGCTAGAGCTACAACCACAAAGTAAAACCAAGGGCATTTCAAATCGGTGACAAGACTGAAGGAAAATCCCCGCAATCAACCAGATCGAGAAAAGAAAGGCAAGTTTGAACCAAACTAGCCAGGTCCTTTCGTCATCATATCAGCCTATGGATCAAGGGCATATTAGATATCTACATCAGAAGGAGACGTGTTGGATGAGCCTATCAAATGCATACATCTTAAGAAGTTTTACACCTGAGTTGTCCAATGCACAGAAAAGCAAAAAAATAATTTAAAAAATCAAAAAAATCACAAAGTGTAATAAAAGTAAGTGGTGAAAACCTAGCAACATGCGCTATTTGTGATAGATCGGCTATTCTATCTATTAGTGCATATATCATACCTTTTGTATCCATCTGATCTAAGCTATCGGTAAGTAGGCATGGCTTGCAAATCTCTTTAATGACGTACAATCTTTGACAAACTTAGCATTGTCTACAACAATTTATCTATATAATATCTCACCATGGCTTGGTAATCAGTGTATATATCCATATCGAGAGTTGTGTCTACGGTTTGGGGCACAATCTTGATCTCGCTAGGGGCAATTCACGTTTTTGGATTTAAATAAGCAAACAACCGCACAAACAGAGATATATCTCGCAACACAAATATCCTAAAACTCACTGATGAACATCAAAACAAGATCTAAACACACCAAGTGATATCCACAACAAAACCAAACAAAGATCTATCTAGCAAGATTATTTTTTATCTGACAAGTAACATGGGTAAGCATGCATGATCATCTATGGTAGTTTGATTTTGATTATCAAATCTCCTAAGTGACTCAATGATGTCTTAAAACTAGAGAAGAAAGGAAGGAGTTTGATATTTTCATTTGTCTTATGTTTGTAAGTGAATCCTTAATACTATGCAAATTTGTCTCAAGAAATGAGAATGCATCATTGAGGACATTTTGGATTTGCATAGAATGAAGGTTAACTCTTGCCTATTTTACACAAGCAACGACTTAGTCATCTTGGTTCAATTATACCTCAATGCTTGTGTCATCTTGCAATATCAAAATCCATGTAAGTTATACTCAGGTCATCATGGTTCAATTATATCATTGATGTTTTTATTAACTTTCGACATTTTAAAAGTTCAATGATGATAAAAAGCGCATAATAATTTGATCAACGGAATGACTATCTCTACAACATTGCATTTAGTTGCATATCATTTTAAACATTACATTTAGTTGCATATCATTTTTAATCATCACATTAGGTTGCATATCATTTTAAACATTGCATTTAGTTGCATATCATTTTAAATCATCATATATCAGTACATTTAGGTGCATATCATATAGATTGCATTTAATTGCATTTGTCATAATCATTTACATCATTCAAATTCCATTTAGTTGCATTTATCATTTTTATTCATAATCATTTCTCCATTATCATTTCATCAACATATATATCGAAATAGGTACATGTCCATCATCATATTAGTAAACAAGCATCATCTATCCATACCATTAGGGGTATTTTCATCATAACATCATCATACATCCATACATCACAACAAATCATCACATAAGCATATCTCACCTTCAAAACATATAGCTCACATCCTCATAAATCAATGCATTACATCTTATAAGCATAATCACATGGCATTCATCGATATCATTAGAGGCATTTGCATCATCATACATCTATGCATTCCATCCAATCATATAATCATTCATCCATGTGTAAATGCATCACATCATATAAGCATTAACCACATACATATAAAACATCTATCCATAGTATCATAGAACATTACCATATGTTGGCAGTGGGTCAGCGTCCCTCACGGAGTTTCCCAACATGGTTTAATAGCCTCTTGTGGATTCTATAAGTCTAGTGGTTGTATCGGGCATTGACAGGTCAATCTTTTTGTGCAACGACAACCCTAGCTTGTAACAAGTGGTATCAGAGCTTGGTCACAGGTTCAAATCACACAAGCTACGACGAGTGACATTGGAAGGGGGATTTTTGGCAGTGGGCCAACGTCCCTCGTGGGGTTTTGTGACATGGTTTAACAACCTCTTGTGGATTCTATAAGTCTAGTGGTTGTATTAGGCATTGATAGGTCGATCTTTTGGTGCAATGGCAACCCTAGCTTGTAACAATCATATACATATCCATATGCATCATCATCATCATCATCATCATACATAAATAATCATCTTGCATCATCATGAAATCATTCTTCACTTTAATATCTTCATCATTTATCCAACGATCATCTATCTTAGTCTTATATAGGATGTGTTCTTCCTGAAAACAGATGTGATCATCTATCTTTGTCTTATACAAGATGTACCTTTCCTAAAACCAGATGTTTTGATCATCTTTGTATTATACAGGGTGTGTCCTTCCTGAAATTAGACTTGATCTAAATCCCAACAATCAATCAATCTTATCAAATCATCAAAATTGGAGTTTATATAATAAATTTTTATCAATCAGGTGGTCAATCAAACCGTGTGGCCACACATCGCTTCAAAGAGGGGCAAAATGTAGACACCTATTTCTATCCACCTGATTAAATGGATTTTATATTTGTTTAATTATCATTTATCCAACTATTAATTAAATTCACATTTAATTAACTGTTTCTCCTTTTTCAACTATTAATTAAGTTGATATTTGATTAATTTGCTACAACCCTTTTTCTCCTATTAATGAAATAAATTATTTAATTTATTTGATTTAATTCACTTAACCAAATTCAAACCATTAATTAAATAAATAAATTATATTTGTTTAATTAAATCTTCTTTCACATTTAAATCTCGACTCTCACAATTAAATAAATAAACACTTATTTAAATCCCCTTTATCCTTCACCCACTTGCATTTTCCTACAAATGCAAGTTGTACCACTATTTTAAATAAATTAATTATTTATTTAAAATCCTACTTATCCTCACCCACTTGAAACCTTTAATGGTTTTCCTTAAAGTCTTCAAGCCTTTAATAGCTTCCTTCTAGAGTCTTCTCAAGCCTTTAATCGTTTTCGTTAAAGTCTTTAAACTTTTAATGGTTTCCTTCTAGAGTCTTTTCGAGCCTTTAATGGTTTCTCTTTAAGTCTTTAAGCTTTTAATGGCTTCCTTCTAGAGTCTTCTTAAGCCTTTAATGGTTTCCCTCAAAATATTCAAGCATTTAATGCTTTATCTCCCTTTTTTGCATTTAAATAAATTAAGATTTATTTAAATAAAATCCAAAATTCACATTCACATTTAAATAAATTAACATTTATTTAAATATCTATCCAAATGCAAGTTGCACCATTTAACTGAAATAAATGATTTTATTTTAATTCAAAATCTCAAAAGTCCTCCCACTTGCATTCTCCTACAAAATCCACTTGCACACTAATCATTCTTCTAGAATCTCCTAATCCTTCTTAATTAATCAAATCCTATCCTAATCATTGTCACTTTCCTAAATAAAAGGAAGTCACTTCTCAAAAACCTCCAAAGTCTTCAATAACCATTAGAGGCTTTATGTCTTCAAATGGTTAACCTCTAAAGTCTTCCAAACCATTAAAATCTCTTACATAACTATTAATGGTTAACTCACCTTTGACCTTTGGTTAGAGACTTTCCTCTAACTTAACCTTCCTTTTTAACTCATGGGTCTCTTCAAAGCATTTAATGGTTTCCCTAAGGTAGCCATTTAACCCTTGCACATTCATTTATCTCTTGGATAAAAGGAATATCCATTAGCCAAACCCTAACCCAACCCCCTAGGGTAACCATCATATCCCATCAAGCATTTAATGCTCCTTATCTCTTCTCTCAAGCCTCCTCATGGTGACACTTGTCAACATGGGATTAATTTGAAAGTCTCACATTGATTGATTAACCTTCAATCCTAACCCTTGTTAAGATTATTCAATCTTAACCATCCAATTGCCCATTTCTTCTATAAATAGGCTTCATTTCTTCATTATCATCATCCCAAGTTTTTGCATCCAGGTTATGCCATTTTGTTGTGTGTGGGTTATCAAATAGTCCCATCTGCTTCTTTTTGCATGTTTGATCACTTAGGAGCATTTTATTGTTGAAAATCATCATGTTAATATAATCTTCATTTTAATATCATCTTTATCATATCATAGCTTCATCAATATCATATCATAGATCTTAGTTGCACTTGTATTTAGATCTTTATCAATTCATCCCTCGTTCTTTAGGTAGTCATTCTAAAAGATCAAGTGCTCAAGTAATCTAAGAACGAACTTGATTTGAAGAATCCTTGGAGATAGAGAACAATGGAACGATTTTAGGAGACTAATTATTTAACTTGTTTTGTTCATTTGATCTCTTTCATGTAATGTTTCATTGGTATGCAAGTTGTTTGTGCTCTTGATTGACTAACCCTTCTTTCCCACATACAGTAGGTTTATGTGAAGTCTTCACCGACAAATCTAACATCTATCAAGTCTACATCAACCATTTTTATTATCAATTTGAGCTATGAAGACATTGAAGAATAATAGGAGAATACCGACCGTTGATTGGCTTGTACCTCTCCCTTAGGGTTTGGTATGGTTTCATGTTATTTTCATGTCTTTGTATGAGCTTCATAACAATCATTTTCATATTTATATTCATACTTTAGATCTATTATTGCATTTGTGATTTGAAGCACTTACATTTACATTTACATTCATTTAGGGTTTACTATCCAAGCATAGGGTAAAACTCTATATTTACTTTTTTGTTCATTTTAGGATCTTGCACACACACAAGATTCTTGCACACAGATTTTCAGTACATTATTGGCTATTTGTGAAAGTGAAAATCACCAAAACAAGGGGTTTGACTAAGGCAAAACCCTATATAGTTGCCTAGACACCATTTTTCAAGTTGCGGGTGTAGGTACAGGAATCCAATGGATGCACGATCTTTAAGACTGACTAAACACATAGGTGTAGACCCAATCTCAGAGGTAGATCTCAATGTTTTGAGACCATGGTGTGGCACCCTGGTCCAGGACCAAGGCGTGGCACCTTGGTCCACTGTGTTTTGTAACGTTTTTGTGGCAGTTCAACAATGCAAACTCTAAAACAACAATTTCCAGAAGTACAACTCTCTGCAGTATTAGAGACTAGGGCATGGCACCCTAGTTCTACTCAGTCAATCTCAAATTCCAGTGACACGTGCACCTCTGAGTTCCTTTTCCTGCTCTATACTCAATCTCTCAATTTCAAATCTGTAAATTTCAATGTTTTCAATTTCTATCTGCATCTTTGCTCACCTCCTAGCATAGCCAATCATTTCATTTTATTTGGCACATCTCCTCTTCATGGTAACAAAGGAATAGAAACCTTAAAGATATTCCCCCCCCCCCCTCTCTCTCTCTCTCTCTCTCTCTCTCTCTCTCTCTCTCTCTCTCTCTCTTGCAAGTAGTCAAAGTGAATCGTCTCCTTAAGCTCTTTCATATTCCAATGTGTGCATGAGAGTGGGATCAGGTCTTAGTTTACTTGATTCCATTTTCATCCATCACACTTATATTGAAAGTTTCAAAACAAAACATATTATGTTTTGTTTGTACTTCGCATCTCAGACATACACCGGCTTTTTATTTTTTCCTTGAAATTTTAGTACTACTGCATTGAAATTTCAATTTTCACCAAATAAAATTAGATTTTTCCACAAAAACTAGTAGCTCGGAAACTGTTGAGAATACTCCTCTTATAAACCCAAATACACAACAGAAACAAAGAAAATAGGCAGAAAAATGCAAGAAAGAAATACTTGCTTTATATTATCTCAATGAAAGGAAATTACAACATTCATAAAAATAACATGCAACAACCACATGGGCATTCTCATTACAATAATTTGCAAGCCAGAGCCACAATATGCACTAAAGGAACTGTCCCCCTGTAACTCTCATTTGCCTTCTTTATATTGTGAAGTTTAACCACCTATAATGTTTTGGAAAATATAACTCCCCCCTTTTGAGGCCGACCACTTTGTATCCCATTTCCCTATATTGGAATATGCCAAGAATATGCCCATAATGGGTTTTGGTGTCCATTGGGATGTTTTGAGAATTTTTTGTTTTTATTTTATTTTTCTCCTAATGTAGCACAACTTCTAGAAGCCATATATTTTAATCCGACAACTGAATTTTCAATTATCATATATGGTTGAAAAGCTTGCGAATAAATCTACACTACATTTTCAATAAATCTATAAGATATGTATATTTTGACCCAATTTGAGGCCTCTAAGACCCTCAAAAATGCATTTGAAGTTTTATTGGAGAAGATTTCCAGAAAAATTGAATGACTCCCAAACACCACAAAATATTAGGATGGTTCCTTCACCATTAACTCCAACTTACCAAAAATAGTCCTTATTAGCATATAAACAATTATTTTGGGTGATGCAAGATTGTTCTTACACCCTAGATGCTCCTGCATCAAAAAGTAGATTCAATTTGCTCTAAATTGTGTCCTTATATATTTTTCAAATTATGTTAATAATTGATTCAAATTTTTATGTCAAGTTGCCTAACTTTAATTTTCTAAATTTAAATTGTCACTTAAGGGCCTAATTTGGACCCCCTCATGATCTTGCACACATGTTGAAAGTTTTAAAATTTCAAGAAAAGAAGATAAAGGAAAAGAAAAGGTCAAGTACAAACAATAGCGATGATCAACAAGGTTTTAATCAAGTCTAGAACAAGAAGAAGTTTAGAAAGACTCCTACTCGAACCATGTACTCATCAACTTTCAGTGGCAACCATTTTTCATGCAATAAGTTTGAACATAGTGAAGGAAGACAATAGGACACTAAGAGGGGGGGCGGGGTGAATCAGTAATAATTAAAAAATTTAACTTTCTAAGCCATCAAAGCATTGATAACTGAAATGCAAGGAGATCAAGAGCAAATCACACATAACACGAAGTGTACGAGGAAAACCTGCAATGGAAAAAACTTCAGTGAGAAATGCTACTAGAGTCTACTACTCTAATCCAGCCTCAAAAATAAAATATTTTGTTTACAACTTTTATGGGCACCAACCAAAGGAGCACCAACCCTTGAAGTTTAAGGGCACCAACCCAAAGGAGCACATACCCCTAATCTGAGCACCTACTCAGATGAAATACAATATGAAAATATTCAATTACAGTTAAATACCTTATCACAAATGAAATTTTGTAACTCTTCTTTACTAGCAATCCTTGTCCTCTGCTCTTTATCCTCTTCTTGTATCTGCAAACAGCTCTCTGTTTTCTGCTCTAGTCACTCCTCTACCTCACAATGTATGTAACCCACTGTGTTATCTACCTCGGCTCTGCACTCTCTAGTTGTCGATCTCTACTCTTCACGGCTGCATTTTGCTATATTTGTTTTCGCTTTCAACTCCCTCTTATCTCCCCTTCACATCTGATCATTCTACCTGCAATCTCTTTCTGTAGTGTTATAACTACACTGGCATCGTGTTATTGACACCTACAAAAAACGCTTTTCTACAACCTCTATTTTTCTCTTCTCTATATCCTGTGTTTTTGCACACTACTCTGCCGCTCTTCATACACCCAACTCACATCCCTTCATCCAACTAGATTCACTTAATGCTAAATCTACGTACTCTTAGATTTCCCTCCAAAAGAAAAAAAATAAAGTAAAAATCTTCTCGTGCTGCTAAATGATTTGCCTCCTTGTCCATTTTAACTTGCAGCCATCTAAATTAAATGTCATCTTACCTCTTTCAACAACCTCTACAATCTGGTTTGACATTGCACAAAATCCCCATTCTGAAAATAAATAAATAAATAAAATTGCTACACCTCTGATCAGCATTTAATCCATTTCTATTTGCGGTTCGAACTGAAAAATATCCTTTGATACGAAAGCTTTTGCTTCATGGACCATTCAAAAGGTTTTTATTGTCCAACTAACATTCACCTGTCACTCAACCACTTATTGGATAGTGGGACCCATCAATGTATCCATCTTCTCACAAAAAAAGTCCACGTGTAGAAGAAAGCCACGTTGGATTCACAAGTTGTGCTAATTTGTTCTGCATGTCAACTAACATGTGTTATACGCATACTGAAACAGCAAAAACCTTCCTTCCTGCGGACTAGCGGGATAATGCGCCTTCTAGCATTTTCATTATCTATCACTCAGCCACTTGTTGGATGGTAGGACCCATCAATGTATCCATCTTCTCACAAAAAAAGTCCACGTGTGGAAGAAATCCACATTAGATTCACAAGCTGCCCTAATTTGTTCCACAGATCAACTAACACGCATGTTATATGCATAGTGAAACAGCAAAAACCTTCCTGCACATTGGTGGGATAATGTGCCTTCTACCATTTTCATTATCCCACATCATTTTATCTTAGCCCTTCTTACCCATGCAGATTGGCAGGATGCATCAATTTTTTTATTTTATGCTGCCCCACGGAACACTTCTCTCCAAGTTTGCATGGTGCAGGATTGCAAGGTGCCTTGTTTGCCTTTGTTTATTGTTACCCCACACACCCATTTGTCTTTCATTCTTCATGGTGCGGGATAGCGGGGGAACAAACCTGTCATGTTATGTGCATCCCCTGTCACAGTTTAGCATTAACCCACAGGGAACTTTGTCGCGGATCTTTCTTGTTGCAGGATGGTAGTGTTGATTTTCAACTAACATGTGTTATACGCATACTGAAACGGCGAAAACCTTCCTTCCTACGGACTAGCGGGATAATACGCCTTCTAGCATTTTCATCATCTATCACTCGGCCACTTGTTGGATGGTAGGACCCATCAATGTATCCATCCTCTCACAAAAAAAGTCCACGTGTGGAAGAAATCCACATTAGATTCACGAGCTACCCTAATTTGTTCTGCAGATCAACTAACACGCATCTTATATGCATAGTGAAACAACAAAAACCTCCCTTCACGTTGGCGAGATAATGTGCCTTCTACCGTTTTCATTATCCCATGTCATTTTATCTTAGCCCTTCTTACCCATCCAGATTGGCAGGATGCATCAATTTTTGTATTTTATGCTGCCCCGTGGAACACTTCTCTCCAAGTTTGCATGGTGCGGGATTGCGGGGTGCCTTGTTTGCCTTTGTTTATTGTTACCCCACACACCCATTTGTCTTCCATTCTTCATGGTGCAGGATAGCGGGGGAACTAACCTGTCGTGTTATGTGCATCCCCTGTCACAGTTAAGCATTAACCCGCAGGGAACTTTGTCGCGGATCTTTCTTGTTGTAGGATGGCAGTGTTGATTTTCTTACAATACTAGGATCACAAGATGATGACCATGCACAGTAATCATAGGGTGTGTTCGTTTAACCATGGGCAATGATTCAGATCATTGTTGCCCCCCCTACCATAGACGATATATTGATATCGTCTTCCCTGAGCATGAAATTATGTCTCTAATATATATATTTCAAATACGAATAGCAAGATGATCAAGTACAAAGACCAATGTGAATCGCTTCACTCCTCGAAGTTATATGCTACGATCAATTTACAATGTACAGCTATGTATGCAGTTCGTATTGCATTAATGTCTCCAATCTATGAAGAATGTGTTTGATCAGCCAAGTAGTGTATTCGCTCTCCAAAGAAATGATTTCGTTGAAGATGATTGAATTTGATCTACAATATATATGAAGGTTGAACTTCTATCTGTATGTGCCTGACTGAAGATATCGATCACAGAATAATGGTTTATATCTCACAATAATGGTTGATATCTCATGAGGTGATATCTATGGATATGCCAAAATGGTGGATATCATGTGAGGTGATTTATATGGATAAGCCATAATGGTGGATATTACATGAGGAGATATCTATGGTGGATATCACATGAGGTGATCTCTGTGGATAAGCCATAATGGTGGATATCACATGAGGTGATGTCTATGGATAAGCCATGATGGTTGATATCACGGTGAGGTGATATCTATTCTTTCTTCATCCATGGGTGTAGCCATGATGGATCCACCCTCTGGGAGTAGCCATGGTGGATGTCACTTTGTCAATCAGATATTGAGAAGGATTCCTCCCTAGCTAAGAGGGAGTGTTAATGTAATAGCTACGATCAGATCCTTCAAGTCAACGTAGCACATGAAAATGTGTGAATGGCCTATCAGCCTTACACATTTTATATGGTCAATATAATAACCATTAAGCGATTAATTAGGATGTGCAATATTATGATTGTTATGAACCAAACCGATTAGTGTCTTACCCGTCACCCTTGAAGAAAAGTCATATCAGTTGATGTAGAGCCGACTCTTGACAAGGAGACATGTTGTTTGGTGTGGACATGTTTGAAGACACCCACGCATGGGTATATATGGATTGGTTATCCCTCTCCTTCATGGATCGATTAATATATAGCAGATCGTGCTCCCCCTATAAAGATCAGGGATTGTTGTCATATGCAGATCAAACTATCTGTAGATAGGATTATCATCTAACCAATTCATGAACAATTTTGTGCAAAGAAATTGATCTCATCTTCAGGCACACATTCTCATTCTGTGATCGGTATCTTCAGTCAAGCACATACAGATAGAAGATCGACCTTCATATATATTGCAAATCGAATTCAATCATCTTTAGTGAAATCATTCCTTTGGAGAGGGAATACACTACTTGGCTGATCAAACACATTCTTCATAGGTTAGAGACATTAATGTAGTACGGACTGCATACACAGTTGTACATTGTAAAACGATCTGAGCATATAACTTCAAGGAGTGAAGCGATTCACATTGGCCTTTGTACTTGATCATCTTGCTATTCGTATTTGAAATATATATACTAGAGACATAATTTCATTATGGGGGAGGCGATATCAATATATCGTCTACAATAGGGAGGGAAACAATGATCTGAATCATTGCTTGTGGTTAAACAAGCACACCCTATGATTACTGTCCATGGTCATCTTCATGTAATCTTCTTGTGATCCTAGTATTGTAAGAAAATCAACAGGCATGATGACTAACCTGCGGTGTTATTGACATTTCATATCACAGTTTGGAGACTAACCCATAGAGAGTTTTGCCTTAGGTCTACCTTGTTGTGGGATGGCGAGGCAACTAACCTGCGATGTTATTGACATTCCCAGTCACAATTTCATAGCACCTTTTGGTCAACGTAGAGAGTTGACCGTGAGATAGTGATAATGATAACACGATGTGTTATGTTATCCCTATCACAGTGTGTGACTAACACAACATGTTAGCAAAACTACAATTGCACTTTTTCTGAATCAAGCCAATTTGCCCAATGGCTTCACCACGTAAAGACCTATAACTTCTTTGTCCAAATGCAATATCAAACAATTCTTTGTCATCTTTGTGTCCTATAATTAAATGCCTTTTTTAGTTCCATGCTTGTACAACTTGCTCGCATACCATGAAGTCAACTCAACTTAGTCAACTTGGATAACACCATCTCTATCAATTGAACCTTCATCTAGGGCATTCATCATTTGCAGCATCTTTGACCAGTGCATCCTCTCAATCATCAACATCAATGACAATTTAAGGCCAAAACATAGAACTAGTGAATGAAGTTAGATTAGATCTCAATCGTTTAATGATCAATGTTACAATTGTAATAAGTTTGGACATAAGGCAAATGAATGCAAAAGTAGGATGAATTGGAATGGATATGGAAATACCAATTATGGCATAAATGTTCAATCTTTCAATAAATATTATCATTCTTGCAACATGTATGGGCACAAGGCTATTGAGTGCAGGTCTAATTTCAAAAGGAAAGGAAATATATATGGAAATGGTTCGCAACAAGGTCCAAATTGCTACAACTGTAAGAAATTTGGACATTGCAGCATCATAAATTATAACCGATACAATTTACACCTCATATTTGTCCTCCTACTTTAGCATGTCCCATTTTTATTCCCCCCAAGCTCATTTTGGCCCCATTTTACTCCAACCTTGATGTCACTTGTTGACACTGTTAGGTGGGCCCCGATCTTGAGGTTGTCTGTTCCTAATTCCCCATCTACATATGCTATTTTTGGGGGACTAAGGCATGGAGTGCCTTGGTCCCAAGGCACCTCAGAGTGATCCCAATTTGAATGTGGATAGGCACTCCCCCTCATCGATGGAATGTGGTCCTCGTAGCTACACTTTACCATTGGAGGTTGGCCTAATCGATAATTTAACTAGGGAACCCTATATAAAGACATCATATCAATTCATTTTGACATCTATTACCTATTCATAGTATTCATGCATCTAATAAGTATTCATCATCAAGCATTTTTAGAGATTCAAAAGAACATTTCATCCTTCAAGCATTATGGAGCAAAGGTACATCAATCTTCATGCAAACATGTGTGTTTGATTAGGTCTTTCATGTTCATGTGTTTGTCATGCCATTGCATTCAACATTTGTGATTACATTTAAAGAGAATTGCATCATCAATCCTTCTATCAACCACTGCAAATCTGAGTTATATCTCCTAGCATTTACTTCAATTTTTACATTAGTCAATTCAATGTTAATTCCTAAACCGAAGCTTGACTTATCCACAACACTTTCTTCTCTCTTTCTATGTGCAAGGAACTGGCTTAGGAGTTGTACGTAGAGATTCTGATAGAGTTGATGACAACGAACAAATTTAACTTTCGACGCAGTGAAAGTCAAAAGACCGAGGTGAATCTCTATTACCTAATCCTGGAAAATCAGCCTAAATTTTTGGGAGTAGGTTCTAAATCTCTTTTGCATAAATCCCAATTTGTGGCTCCATTGGACATCTATAGCATTCTGTCTTCACAAATATACTTCAATTATTCCTTGTTTTGCCCTAGTTTCACAATTCACATCCAATTTTCAACTAGAAAAAGGGGGTAAACTAAAAACTAGTGAATCTAATCAAAATTTCAGCCCTTTCCTATTTTGATTGTGGCTAGATCTATTGGATTCACTTGCACATGATACATAAGTTTGTTTGATCTAAGAAATTGAACAAGTTTTGGTTTTGTTATGTTTTCATTGATGGTTGTAGGGAGATCATACTTGACCCAACATTGCTTCTTTAAGGTGTTGGTAAGACATGTTATGGTTTACATGTTCTCTCTCGTTTTGGGAGGATGATGACATTGTGAGAGTATGCAACTATTTAAGTTGTATGTGTGGATCATTGTGATTGTTCTTGGTATTTCACATTTTAGTTACTTATCACACCTTGATATGAGCATCGATTGGTAGACTTGATATGCCTTGAGCTTATTTTCATATTTGACATTACCCATGTAGTGGGAGTTCCTAAAATGTATGGTATTCATTAATAGGTTTGGTAGAGCTTGATTGCAATTAATGGGTTTCATATGTGATTAGCATGAGTTTACTAATGTTATTTATACGTAAGAGGTATGGATGGTTAGACGTATCAACTAGTGTTGTGGATGTCACTTTTGATCATGTGAGTTTTTCACTTTATAACAACTACTTAGAAACTTTGTTATCATTAGATTTGATGTTTGTGTTCTTGGATTGGTGCATCTTCACCTTGGCTTGTTCCTTTTATTCCATAGGTGGCATGTAGGAGGATGAGAGGAGTTCTTGCTTGAGATGGTGGTCACTTTGGTTTTATTGCAGGTATCTTGATGGAGCACAAAAACATATTGGAAATTCATGTGGTTTCATCTATGCCTATAATGATTTATTTCACTAATTGACCTATATGAAATGTACACAAGTAGGAGAATGTCGGGATAAGGTGTTGTACACCTTGCATAATGTACATAATGTTTATTTCATTATCATGTGTGTGGTGCACCTAGGGGGACCTAGATGGACATGCATTCTTGGGGCCACTTTATGTGTTGCATGTAACATCAAGAAACATATTCAACGTCGGTTCTCACATTGGGAAAATGCATTTAATTTAATATTGGAAAAATATTAATAAAGTGAAAAACTTAGTACTCAATATTAAATGTGGAATCAATAAAATTTTGTTCATATGGTTTTGTTTTACCAACTGGTTGTATGTGTCACCTTATATCTATATAAGCAAACACTTGTTTAGTGGTTAAAGTTGGTTGGTTGAGTGGGTTTGTCATTATTGGGTCTTTCTGAGGAGTGTGATGTGTAGATTCATGCTTGGACACATGGAGGATGCATGGAAGAGGCTTGATGTTTCAAAAGTGTTTGTTGTAACTTTATAAGTGCATGTATTGATTATCTACTAAATAACAGAAGGAGTATGGATGTTTTTGGAGGCTAGGTTTTTCCTCATGAGAGTTTTTTCTTCAGGGTATATCTTGTGTTATCTAGTGGTTTGTATATTTTATCTTAACATAATGGTTATTCTATAAGCTTGTGTGCATGTTTTTCTCTCATGGGTTATGTATGAAATGGATTAAACGAACTCGACATTGATGCATTATTTCCTAACAATAATGCATACTCGTGTTCTTGGACAACATGTCAGTTTGGATCCTAGCAAGATGAACTTTTTTCCACTCACTTTTTTGTTGTACAATGTGAACATTTTTTATCTAATACAAAGAAGGCTATTTACATCACTGATATAAATGATTTTACATTATAACTTAGAAAATGAAGATTCTATCAGCTTAAGAGCGTAATAACAAGAAAACCTCTCCCTGAACGGCAGGAAAGATAAAAATGGATCTGTATCCCAAACAGCAACAATAACATCTATACAATAACCTAGAGGACATGGCTTTCACAAGAAGAGCTTACACCTAATTGAACAATCTCAACTCCCTTAGAGTAGGAGTTGGACTACTAGAACATAGCCTTACACCGTGTCCTCCATAAGAAACCAATAACAACAAGCTGATTGTTTTCCATTGTACTTTAGAGCTGTCCATCTCTTATCATTCACTTATCCCTCAAAACTTATTTGTACAATCTGGAAAGGCGACTCATACAAAGAGATTACATTTTTCCTCAAGCATGAGATGATATGTAGCAAATCAAGAAAACTTGAATAAGACAATCCAAAATTGCATCTAATTGTTGATGTTGGAAATAAGCCACACCCGGACCGACGATGGACTGGTCCAAGAGGAGCCATTAGCTCAGTGGTAGAGCACTCCAGCAGCGTATGGAAGGTCCTAAGTTCGAGTCCTAGCTGGTCCATGTCTCAACATGGTGTCAGAGCCAGGTCCAGGCTAGGAGCCCCAAGCACACGAGAGGTGTGGCTTAAGGGAGGGTGTTGGTGTTGGAAATAAGCCACACCCGGACTGACGATGGACTAGTCCAAGAGGGGCCAATAGCTCGGTGGTAGAGCACTCCAGCAGCGTATGGAAGGTCCTAGGTTCGAGTCCTAGCTGGTCCATGTCTCAACACTAATTACTTCGATAAGACAATAAGCAGCCAACATTAAACTTTGCAAATGTTCATTGAGTTCAAATATTACATTACTTATAAATTGACTTATCATGTGAATAGTTTAAAAAACAATAAACTCCTGATAAAAGCAAAACATTTTGTCACCATATGAGAGATATTGGCATATTCATTTTGTCTAAGGATTTTCTGTCAAAGACTTGTGGCCTAGGTAAATCGTTATCCTATACAAAGCTGAGATCAATTTGGAATACAGGATCGAACTCTTACTTTCAAATGACGATACAATTCTATGGGTGACTCTTGACATTATAACAGCTGCAGAAAATCAGCAGAATCAATACAAACCCCCAGAAAATGGTTTATCATACAAGTCTCTTACATTTAATAAGATCAATTTGGAATTGTTGTGGCCTAAGTTTGAATCGTTATCCAATACGAAGCTGAGATCAATCTGGAATAGGATCGAACTCTTACTTTCAAATGACAATACAACTTTATAGGTGAGGATTGACATTACAGAACCTGCAGAAAATCAGCAGAATTGATACAAACCCCCAGAAAATGGCTTATCATACAGAGACTCTTACTTTTAATGAATCCATGCATCCTTGATTTTGAACTGCTTATTGCAGTCCAGTTTCGAAGTGAAAATTTAACCTAAATGATATAGCATAACCACACATACAAAGACTTTATTTGTGAAGTATTATGTTAGAATAGCCAACTTCTCATCAGGTTCCATTTTTACAAAAACACCCTATTCCAGTGGGCATTGGTTCCAAAACCAATATATTTAGCATTATGCCATTAATGGGATTCAAATTAAATTACAAAACCCAAAATTCGCTTGACGTATGAGAATATAATATTTTTACATGGAATACTAATATAATTATTCTTTAGAACGGGTCAATTGTTATTGCAACTTTTCACCGCAGACATTTACGAGAATGAAGATTATCTCATTCAGAGTTCACTTTTGGAGCTCTCATTGGCTTAGTCAAGGTTGGTAATCCTACCACAACAGTTTCTAATAAGCACATAAACCCATACCAATGGGTGCTAAAATTTCCTTATGTTACTTTTGTGAAAGGAGCAAAGTGTTCCATTTTAAACTAAATACATTTGAAGAGATGGTATATCTCTATTGGGCTTCTCTTTTGCAAAAAATAGACTCAGATAAATATGTCACATTATGGCAGAATAGAGCAAAATGAACCCCAAAAATGCATTGCAAAACTTCACAAGAATAATAAAGCTCTCTAGCATATTCAGTTTATTATTCACTGTGATGGTTTTTAGGGGCAGGATAAATTTTATCGTTCATTTATACCTAATTTTGAACACCATGAGGGCCCTACAGAACAAGGAAAACAGAGCCCAGTGTTTTCTCAGCTTAAGATAACAGATAAACATAGAAGTCACCAAGAAAGCAATTTGCAAATTGAGAAAATAACTTTCATTACTAAGAACCCTAATCTCCAAGCATGTCATTTTTAGACAATAATATAGTATCCAGTTCATCTGAACCAAAGTTAAAATGCTTAGTGTAATTTTTAGGTGCTTTTTCATAGGGATTTTATCATGTGTTTCAAATTTCATAACTATAGAGATCCATTCCATCTAAAACTTCCAAGCCATCTTGTTTCAACCTTTGTGTCTCTAGTAAGTTATCAGTGTAAACAGAGTGTTCCAAAGAAGCTTGACATCCTAAGGGGGCTGCTACACAAAGGTCAGAAGTTGTAAATTGTTAGAACCCAAACTCGTTTTAGATTACTAATCCTACATCATTCAACAATACACGCATTTAGCAGCTAGCTGCTGAAATGAACATACAATATAGTCCTTTTTGAACTCGCTCATCAAAATCATGTGACCGGTCATCAAAGAGAAAATCACCCACTGGTGCAGTGCACTACTTAGTCAGAATCTATGATGTCAAAACATCTGATCACCTAGAAATTATGGCCCACTCAGATTGCATTTATAGCTTGATGCTAAAAATCAGATATATCATTGTAAACAGAGTGTTCCAATCAAGCTTGACAGCCTAGAGGGGCTGCGACAAGTTGTGGATTGTTGGAAATCAAACTCATTTTAGATTATTAATCCTACATCATTCAACAATATAAGCATTTACCAGGTGGATGCGATAAGCAATTACCAGCTGGATGTGGAAATGAACATACACTGTAATCCTTTTTGAACTCACTCGACCAAATCATTTGACCAGTCATCAAAGAAAAAATCACCCACTGATGCCCTCAAGTGCACTACTTAGTCAGAATCCATGATGTCAAAACATCTGATCACCTGGAAATAATGGCCCACTCAGATTGCATTTATAGCTTGTTGACATCTAGCATCTCAACATGAAACCAAGCCATTCTCAAATGTCCAATGGCAATTTGTCAATTCTATCATTATGTGCATCTACAACAATATACTTAAGCTCCGTCCTCTCTTTAATAGCCCTTCAAATAGTTTGTCTTCAGTAATAAAATAATTTTGGCAAGTATGCTGAGGAAGAGAGTATATTGCCATATCAGTAAGCACACAAAAGCATTGTTCCTAGCTTAAGAGAAATCCCCTTCGCTCTAAGACAATTTACAGATATTTAAAAATATAATGCTTAAATGTTGAAGAAAATTTTCAACCACACCTCATCATGCAAGCGTGAGAGGATCCTCATGTGAAAGGGTTGAGTTCCGCCTGAGGAATAAATTGCTTACATAGGACTCCACTAAAGATCCCTATAACTAGCAGCAGTGAGATCTACTTGCATATAAATGAGATCATTGTATCTAGATTTGTGATATCATACCTAAATATGGATAATTACCTTGCACCCACTTGCAATGACTGCATGAACAAGAATAGATCATGCGAAATCTTATTAAAGGGGCGACCAGTGTATTTGTTGGCAGTTAACTGCAGTGAGCTCATTGATGGCCTGCACACTAAGAAAACTGAAAGATCTGTACTTGTGAATAGCAATTTCTTAATAGTTAGTTGTGTACAAGGGAAAAACACACAACATTTTTTGCAATGCATACTCTATGTACAAATTTCTTACAATTTGAAGATTGCATGCATATCAAGAAATTTTATTGTTAAACAGATCTTAGCATGCTGCACATGAAGAATAAAGCTTCCAGAGATTCTCGACTCAAGAGACTATATGTCAATGTGACTGACTTGAATGCATCTAATGATGATAATGCTTCTGTCTGTAAAGAAAAACCTCATTCTTACTTGAAATAATGGTAAGTTCAAACACAAATATTATATTCAAGAAATAAGCATTGCATTCAAAAAATTGGCATGATAATAAAAAGGAAAGCAATTCAAAAATTTGATATGGTTGATATTCACATAGGCTTCAATGATTTCCACACCAAATGTAAAAAATCAACATTTGTAATTATAATGGATTATTTTCGACCAAAAATTACATATTTGTGAAATGAAAGAAATTCATAAAACAGGTTAATAACTGCAAGAAGCCTTCAAAATCACTTCTAAACATGTTACCTCTGGTCCGATAATAAGAAGAAGTTTCTTCCAAAAACTGTTAGCTGCCCTGATCCAAATGGTTATCCTTGGGGACTGCAACATCAAAGGAATCGCGCTTGTATTGTTCGTACAACTCTGCTACCTCAGTGCTTTCTAATTTAAGCCTCCCAATGAATTTTTCCTCGTGGTAAGAAAACACGGAAACCCAACTAACCGTAGGTTGCCTTCGAGGATGCACTTTATTTAGGTATTCAATTACCTTAAAGCGTGGTTTTAACTTATGATCTAAGCTGTGGCGAAGGAATCGAGGATATCTCACAACAAGGTTAGGATGAATCCCAACAGTATTAATCAAGAAATCTATTTTCTTCTGTATCTGATCCATAGGCACACTTATCACACCAGGATCCTTCTCAAGAAGGACTTTAATTTCATCTTTGAGCAAACCGCTGCTTTCCAAAAATTCGAACTTATCTTCGACATCTCTTTCATGTGAGACCAAAATCCTAGGATTCTTCATGATAACCTTGGACAGATCAGCCTTGGACCCAAACAGGTTTACAAGTACTTGAATTCTAGGACTCAAATTTTTCTCTAATTCAGCCGTAAGGATTCGGGGTTGGCTTGATACAGCATAGCCCAAGTCTTCTAGGTCTAATGTTTTCAGAAGCTCAATCTTGGGCCTCAACTCTGTATTTAGGGTTTGAAAAATATCTGGCATTTTCAGAATGATTGTTCTTACTTGGTCCGGGGTGAATCCAGCATCTCTGAGGAGTTGAAGTGTTTGTCGAGTTCCTCCAGTGAAATTGCTTGTGAAGAGGGCTCGATTCTTCCTCATGATTTTTGGTACTTCATACTTAAGAATCCCACATTCACTGACTAAATACTGTTCGATATCTTCATGTTGGCTTTCTCTTGTGCAGTCCTTTTCTTCTTCTGGGTGTGATTGAATCTCTGGAACAGAGATGCAGAAAAGCGAGAGCTTTGAGAAAACAGGGTATGCAGGGGGCGTTGGTGGTGAAAACCTGAGATGTGTTTTAGGCATTGATAACTTCTTTGTAAGTGGGTACGTGGCGACATTGAAATGCAATGGAGATTTCGCTGAAATCATCATTGATACTGCGCACGACGCACGTAAGTCTCAGTATAACGAAAACCCCGAAACAATAGAAAGGAAAGCTTAATCTTTCAATACCTAAAACCCTTTTGTCTTCTGTAAGGTTTTCTCTTATCTGTTTAAAACAATTCATTCATTCTTGTTTATCTGTACGCCATACAAAATCAAACGCATTTTTAATATGAATTGTGATTTAAGTACAAGCCTTGGCCTGGCATAATCAAAAAGTGAGTTTGTCGTTTATAGTTTTAGTAAAGTTCTTTGGGTTTGGGAGGGTAGAGAAGAGCATAGTTTTTCACCTTTGTTTTGGACTTTATGTTTTGATTTATTTATTTTTGGTGTATTTATTTATCTTATATTTCACTTTCCTTCTTAAGCTCTTGCTTTAGGATGTCTTTTCTAGTATCTCATCTAAGTTGTTATCATATGTTTATGAGGTGACATGATCTAATGTCCTAGGCTTGTGTACTCTTGAACCACCCTTAGTTTGTCATTTTCTAGGTGGACTAGTGAATTAGGGTGGCTAGCATCATAGTCCTTTCAAAAGGGGCCTAAATTCAAACATGTTTGAGTGTCGATTTTCACGATTTGTGATCTGATTTTGATCTTTTAATATGATAGTTGGAAGTCGGCGTAAAAGTAAAAATACCTTGAGAACCCTAGACAAATGCATCATATTTAATTCATTTGATCATATTTTCACATCCTAGCACTTCATTTACAAGTATTTTGAATTCCTTCAAGAGCATATCTGAGTACAAAGAGCATCAAACTACAAGAAGTTATCTTCAAGTATGTTTTCATGATGGATTTTATTATGATTTATCATTTTATTATAACAACACTTGGAGGACTTATCGAAGGCATTGCATCACCACCATTATCAATCTTGAGGTATAGTCTTATCAATTGAACATTTTACTTCAAATTTACCATCGGTGCTACCTAGGGTAAGCTCTCTTTTCTAATCAATCATAGTTATATTGGAGGTTAATTCCTACCCAGGGTTTATCTTAGGCAAACTTTTATGCAGCACAACATTTTCCCTTGTTTACGTGTGCAAATTACAAATCTGAGAATCAAAAGTTGTAGAGTTGTAGAGAGTAGATGAAGACACATAGTTCTAAACTTTGAATAAGTGGAAATCGCTGGTTTGTGCCGATTTGCACATGTGAAAATAGTTTTTGGCAAATCGCTGGTTTGTGCCGATTTGCACATGTGAAAATAGTTTTTGGCAAATTTTGGAGAGAATAATAATAAAACTACCTAATCCAGAATCTGAAGTTTTAGTCGATGGAAGCACCTTCAAGCCTAGGGCACCTAGCATAGTTGACCAACACTTTCAGCTCCAAATTTTAGTGACACATTCATTTCCATATCTCATTTCCAGATATGTACCTTTGAGTTGGTTTTTAGTTTTGTATTTGTTTGTTTATGCTTAATATTGTTGATTTCACATCATTTTACCTAGTTCTTACATATTTACATTGAATCATATCAAACACAAAAAGAGGAAACAAATATACGCAACATGTAGCTCACCTTTGGGATAGAAGTTGTATCTTGGTGGCTATTTCCCCTAATGAAGTTGATATTGATTTGGGATCTTATTTTATGTCTCTAGGTCAGGATCCTATTTTCCATCAATTCACATCTATAAGATTATTTTTCTATTTGATCTGGGAGCACAAGCTTTAGCTTGAAACCTCTTAGGTTAAGTGTCAAGGATTGAGAGTTCTCCATTCCACCAAAGTCACCTGGGGGACAATCATGCCTCATTCGTTATAGTGTAAGGGTCTTACACTCAACAAAAATTAATCCCTAGTGAGCCTATTTAGAACCATTCAACTTTAGTAGCAAATCAAAGGCCCATTAAAACTTACCATAAATTTAAATCAACGCTATGTTTAAAACTTGTCTAACTTAGTTTCTATCATTTTTATACATCGTGAAAAAAAACATGTAAGAATTTGTTGAAAATAGCCAAGATCAAGAGCACATTGAATAGCACAAAAGAGAGGCAAAATAGAGAATAAATGGTATCTTCAATATTATCAAAATGATCATTGAAATTACATACAATGTAGATAAGTCTGCTTATAAAGGCAAGGCTAAGAGACAAGAGAGCACACAAAGATGACATGTGGCTCAATGAGATGCAAGGGTAGGTAAGGGTAGGTAGGAGAAATAGTAAAATCTTCCACATGAGGTGGATCACCCACTGAAGGTGGAATTATTATCCCACAATAAGTGGATATGATAAAGTAACAACAATATCACACCATAAAAGGTGGAATTTCTCCTACATACACACTTTCAATGTATGCACATCCCCAAGTGTCTCATATGCAAACTATTTACCTAAGTCAACTTAAGTAGGATGTAATTATATCCTATATGAATAAATAATTACACCAATGCCCCCCCTTAAGTGCAACTTAGGGGAATGCACTTAAACTAGCAATGCAAGATGGGTCCTGACTACAAGGCCATGTTAGGTACCCATGTACAAATGAAATGCAATCAAACCAATGCAAATAAATCTCTCACAAACGGAGAAAGGGAGAAAAGCACATGGGAAAAAACCCCCCCCCAAAAGAGAGATGAATATATACAAGAGAACTCTCAAAGAAGTATGTGAAGGACAAAACCCCATGTGAGGAAAAAGTTCCCCCCATAAGAGAGAAGGAGAGAGACCAAACAACCCCCCCTCAAAGTAAAATCTACACCAATGGTAGAAGCTCAAAACTAGATGAAGAGACTTCTCCACGATTGTCGAACAACGTTCCTCCCCTTGGGAAGAAATAAAATATGAACTTTTGCATAACAAGGCAAACAATCCTAGAATCTAATTATATGCTAGTATAGGTGCACAAAAATAAAATTATGTGTCTAGGGCTATGTAATTAGAGACATCATTCTAGATCATTTGAACATAAAGGAAATGATCACACTATCACATAATGAAAATATAAAATATATCAAAGAGCGTTTATCACATTGTAGATAATCAATCATTAGTCATCATGTGTTAGCATCAACAACTTCAACCCATCAATAATAAAAAGCAACATCTATTGTGAAAGAAAACTCTAAAAATATTCTCTAACATAGTCATTCATCAACTTCTATCATACTTAAACAATGATCATCACAATGGCATGCATGGTAAATTTCACATTAGTATATATTGTCACCTCTTATCTCTTTTACGAATAGTGTCAACTTAGTCTTGGGGTTTGACTAAGACCTAAGAGAGACCCAAATTTCAACCTTTGTGTAGTCATGAGGCCAAATATTGAACTCCTTTAATTGTCTTTTTCTTATTGTTAATTACATTTCCCAAAGATATTTTCACCTTTTAATTAATATTCTAATATAAACACAATTTGATTGTTTGATGTTTAATTGGATGTTATATATTAAAGTAGTTATTTTTCAAGGTAATAGAGCATATTATCTTAGTTATGATCATTATCATGTTCATGAGTATTTGAAGCGCGGCAAAAAGAATTTTAGTGGAGTTAACCAAGTTGATTATAGAAACTAAGGTTCACAACCTACAACCCTAGTTTTAGCATGCCTACATCCAAGACTATAATATTCCTATAGAAATAATAATAGCCTACCCATAGTTGTGACAACATTGTCCATGTGCCCAAGGAGAAACTATATCAACAAGGAAGAGTCCCTAAGTAGTTGGCAAAGTGTTCATTTTCCAACAAGATAGGCGGATCTTTTACAAAATTAAACATCTTGACCCACCCATTCTTGTTTTCCTCAACAGAATTTTCTTCCCATGCGCATAGTTTGTTGTCTTAACAAGAATATTCTTCCTAACTAGTGTAAACTAGTTTCCTAGTTCCATTATTGCTAAAAAGTTGTCCTTCTTTTGCATGATAGGGAGTGATTACTAAATGTAGTGTTAGTTGTAGATAACAATATATTTACAAGAATTGTGGAGGAGAAACCACATGAGAAGTTGATATATAGTGTGTAATCCATAAATTATATTTCATATCTTATGATCTTGTTTTATCGTCACTATGTTATGAGCATTGCAAATGTTATATTTGATCAACCAATGATCTAAAGAAGAGAGAATGTTGTGGTGTACTCAAGAAAGGTCCCACTTGCAGTGAACTACAACTAAACCTTTATCTTGGTTAGCATAACATGTATCATCTACTAGATAATTCCTATTTTTCTATTAAAGAAATTAAAAAATACTTTTTTTGTTTCAAGTAGCAACATGTATTCCCTTATTTTATAAATTTGATTTATTTTCATTGTACACAACTTTGAAACTTCAACCTCTAGGAACTTATTTCTATACATATTATATCAACACCATACCAAAAGATACATTCCTTGGTTGATATGTAAATAAAGTGGTAACATGACCTAAAAGAATGTTTGATTAGTGGATGAGTCTATCCATCGAGTTGTATGCTAGCCTCAACTACACCAAGTTTAGTTGAAAATTGACTACACATTATTTTAGGCATCATTACCAAAGAAGGTGTCAAGTTAGGTCATATTTTAGGTTTTGAAAGTTCGCATTGCTTTCTCTACATTAATTTTACTCCCTACAACCTAGGATTAGTAACCACTAGAAAAATTACCAAAGTAAGATCATAAACATTCTATAGGAAAGAAGGACCTTTTAGCTCCACCAAATTGCATGTAGTAGAGAAGAGATGAATTAGGAAAATTATTTTGAAAGAACAATGATATTCCAATGAAAACAACCCAAGAAGCATACATACAACAAGAGAATATTTTTTTATGAAGGAAGTTACAATGAAAGCAAAATGGCAAATGATCAAATCCATCACATTAGAGGAAACTCCCATTAGTCTCTCTATAAAATTTCATTTACCAAAAGTCGATTGCACATTGCCATAAGTCATTTTATAAAGTCTATAAGTGCACTACTTAATTAAATGAAGCATCATTTTGAGAACATTCTATGAGAAGAGATCCACAAACTATTTTAGTCTATGCCAAAATGGTTGAGAAAGAAACAAATGATCCAACTCGTCTCTACATTCAAGTTTCCTATTTCTTATCAAGCAATATGTGTCATCATGAAAAATATTTCACCCTTTTCTTACCCAATTTTCATGGATTAGTTACAAAGGACCTAGTTACTTTTCTATTTGAATTTGATTTCCTATGTCAAAGTTATAATTAGAACATTGATGCACATCAATTCAACCTCCTCCCAACAATCCTTAAGGATGGAGCCTTAAGGTGGTTCATGGGATTTGGTGATTAGAGAACCATGAAAGAGAAGTTCCTAGTAAAGTATCAAGACTATTATAGTAGTAACAATATGAGGTGAGATGGTGAGTATATTCTCTCCATAAAAGTCCTAACAAAATAGGTTATCCCCAGATTCACTTACAATTATATTTTTGTGAGTAGTTAATGAGGATTGTACGTATGGTTTGGAATTGGTTGGTGGTGAAGACATTTCTCGAGTGCCATTTGCTATTTTTTGTAAAATCTACATAAACTAATCAATGTCCAAAATGAAAAAAATAACCTATAGTCATAGAACTTTGTCCCCCATAAAACATATTGGATGTTTTAGAGAAGAGCTCAACAACCTCCTTAAGGACATAAAGTAGCATACTATAAATCACATGGCAACTGAACTTGATTGTTATCCAATTCGAGTTTATCAACCTTAATTGCATATTCAGTTGTTTTTCAATTAGTTTTTTGTTTTCATTCTTAGAGACATGTCCTTGGTATCCATTTGCATACTAATTTTAGTTTTGTATCCCGAAGCTTAGGATCAATGGGGGGTTTTGTTTTAATGAAGTCTTAATATCCTAGTAAGCCCATGGAATAATGTTATTACAACCAAATAAATTTGCAAGTATTTCAAAGATGACAGTTGTGCTATCAAAGGTGTCAATACTATACCTTTATTTATTTCAAAGGTTTATTTATGAGCAAAAATTTTAGAAGTTCACGCAAGCTTTCACTTGGGAGGGAATTCCAAATGTTTTTTAACTTTTCAAAGCCCCAAGTCAGCTTTAATTCATGGTCAAAGGAGTACAGGCTCGGGCTAAAGGAAGAGTTTACTGTTTATTCAAAGAGGAAACCCCCTAATTTCATGCTAATGATTTTCACGACCTTCAACGGTGGATAGTTTCAAGATCTTTTCCATGAATTTCCCAGACCAACAGACAATTTTGACAGTATATCTTGTGGTTTTGAGGGAGACTAAGAGCAGTTGTATTCATTTTAAGGAGCAAATCAACAATAAGATAGCCACATTTCCAATCATCTTAAAGAGTTTTGAGGAAGGGGAGGTAGGGCTTCGAGTTAAATCTATGAATCCCTTTGCATTGATTTCTTCATTTTGGTTTTATACTATGTTTGTGTGAGATACTCTCATTGATTGTGTAAAGAGACATTCTTTGTTTATGACCGTGTTTTCAAAGATTTGTTTACTATTATGAAAGTGTTTTCAATCATTTCAAGAGTTTTAATGAGGGTTTAAGAGTTCTTCTTTTGTTTGCAAGCTATCTCAGTTTTGATTGTTCATAGTCAATGAAAGATTCGTATTCCTCTAAAAATTCATGTTAAGAAGAAGATAGAGATGACTTTCAAAACAAAAAGCTAATGATAGAAGTGATGTTACAAACAACAGAGTAATGAAATGCTACAACAATGATAGATTGTCAAAGATTTGAGTGCCATAAGATTAAACAGAAGGTGAAAGGCTTGTCAAAGTTCTTAGGAGTCATGAAAGGAGACAAGAGTCTACTAATAGCAGCAATGAAGATGCCGCCCATGAGCTTCATAGAACATCAAATGAAAAACATCCATAAAAGAAAAGATGAAAAGTCTAAAACAGGAGCCACGACCATGATTCAATCTTATCTTAAAAAAGTACTAGCTAGGTTTTCATGATTTTTTCACAGAAATTAGAAAACAATGAAATAGAAAAACCCAATAAATTTTGTGAAAACCCAGTTCGTAGTTTTCAATAAATCTTCACCAGTCCTAAGCTCACAGTCATGGAGTGTTTGATTACAGTCAAAAGTATGAGTTTGCAGACATAGAAGTATGAAATAGCAATGATGATCAAATAGTAGCCTTGAGTCATTAATCAAGATATATTTGCAGTCATGTTGGAGATATGACTGTGAGTAAAGGGTGTGTGGAAGAAGAGAATCCAAGTTTCATTCAAACTAATGACAGTGACAAGAATGAAGAGTGCAACACAAATAATAGTTTGTAGCATCCAGGGAGCAAAACACAGAGAAAATAAGAGTAACGGTGACACAAATCCTAGAAACAGTTATTAGAACACAAGCATTGAGATCAATGGCAAGACAAAAGGTATGATATGATAATAGCCATCATCAAGAAGCCCAATGATTGAGTTTTTAATGGTAGGGATTGATAATACAAAGTTATTATGAGCGGTCCTTATGAATTGAGGATTTCAAAGAGGGATGAAAAGACATATCAATCCATTACTAAGGCACTGATGAGCCCTAAGATCATGAAAACAAGAGTTAATTGTAGCCATTAACAGAGAAGGTACAGTGACAGTCTAAGAGACTGAGAGATTGAGTTTACAGTCCAAAAGGAAAGATAGATCAAGAGTCGGTAAAATGACATTCATAGAGGAAATCCTATCAAGCCTAAGGATATTGTATGCACATAGAAAGATTCCAAATCTTTTTGGCATAGATCAAAGTACAGGAGATAATGGCAATCCTATGACAAAGGGCCACACAATCAAACCTTCAAAACCAAGTAAGAGATCAGTCAACAACTTCATGGCTATGAAATCCTATCACAAAGGCAGGTTTCAAAGTGATGATAGAAGACAGAGCAATTATGGAAGGTTTTGCAGTCCAACAAGGCTATGTTGCAGACTAGGGCATAGAAAGTATTCACAGCTAAAATAGTGAGCAAGATACAAAGAATACAATCACAATTTTGAAAGAATAGTGGATAAGAATGCAGTCCTCCATAAAACAGGGATCATGATCAAATGCATATGAATAGAGTTCAAAAAGATTACAATAGTTGCCTCAATCAAGGAGCAATGGGCAGAAGGATGTAACAATTAGTTGTTGTCTCTAAACAGTGAGCAAATAAAGTATCATAGTCCCATAAACAATCAATCATAAAGAGCATTGTTAATAGAGCATCTAATGATCAAAAAACAAGAGCCTAATGACAGTCATTACCAATAGCAGAATAGAGACTTAGATCTAATCAGTGAGAGAAACACCTTCATCCAAAGATGGAAAGATCATTGATCTAATACCAAAGACAGTGCTTCAAGTAGCCATCACAGATCAAGAAATGTCTCAAACTTGCAAAATTCCTAGGTCATATCAAAAAGAACAAAAAATTATGAGAAGGACTTGTAGAAGATCTAATACCAAAGATAGTAAGAGAGAAAAATAAATCCTCAATACACAGAGAAAGGTCTCATAGCCAAAGAAAGGGCATCTTAGATGCAATATACAATGAATATATATGACAAAGCATGAAATGCACAGGGATTTCATGATGACTTTTATGTTGGCAATTGACACTCTATTGGTTGGTTTCACTATGTTGTCATTGATGGAAACATGATTTTGTGTTCCGGCTTCATATGATGTACCGACAGGCACCTCACAGATTCTACACCGACACCGGCACTAGTAGGAAAGAAAGAGTTCTTTGGTCACCGGCAATACAGACCAACATGGTATAGTAAAGGTTATCAGTATTGGAGGCCGACTTATCTTGGATCCAGCATCGACAATTTGTTTTAATATTTATTCATTTATATTATCTGGCCGACATGAAATCTGATATTGTGTATATCTTTGTAAGTCGACATAAGGCATAAATTTGTATAGGGTATATAGGGCAGATTGATTATATCATTTTGATATGATAATGATGTAATGTAATGGATATGTAAATGTAATATGATGCAAAATATAT
Organism: Cryptomeria japonica; assembly: GCF_030272615.1. Classification (NCBI taxonomy): domain Eukaryota; kingdom Viridiplantae; phylum Streptophyta; class Pinopsida; order Cupressales; family Cupressaceae; genus Cryptomeria; species Cryptomeria japonica. Next base: position 203,025,117 of record NC_081409.1, read on the forward strand.
TAGAGAGATTATGTATGTGAGGAATTTATTGTAAGGATTATTCCGGTAAAGGGGTTTAGGGTTTCAACCGAAATAGGCAAAGCTTAAACTGGAATTGTATTCTGGCATAGAAGATGTTATCTTAGCAGTTCACATTTCCCTGGATTGTTGTCTAGAATTTTATGTAGTCAGTGAGGCTCCTATTGTGATTGAGCAGTGTGCTTTAGGCTATAAGCCTTCCTGCAAGTGCAAACCCATCATATATTGTAATATCTCTTCATATGGCCAATGGATTGATATTGTGGGTCACAAATCCCACTGTGGTTTTTCCTCATTGAGGTTTTCCATGTATAAATTTGTGTGTTATGGTTCTCATTTATGTGTTTGGCTTATTGGTTGCTATACTTCTTTCAATTTTGTTTATACCGGTATATCAGTTGGTGTATGAATGTTTTGTTAAGGCTAAAATCTTTTATTCCGGTATAACATTGATTTACACCCCCCCCCCCCCCCCCCGCCCTCTTAGTGTTATTGTTTTCCAACAATTGGTATCATATCCTTGTGCCTCGGAAGAAGTTTAACAACTTGAGGAAGATCCTGAAACCAGAATCATTGAATATAGATTTAGAGAAGCAGCTTGAGATGGCACTTGAAGATTATGATGCTGAAAGGTTAAAGAACTTAAAGCTACAAGATGAGTTGAATTTTGCTAAGGAATTCATTCTTGTCCTACAAGAGAGGCTATCATTTGTTCAAGCTAGGAGGAAGGAATTTTTGCAAAATCAGGATGATGAAGAGAAAAATGCACTTAAAGAACAATGTCAGAAATTGAGTCAAGAGAACATGGTTATGAAGAATGAAATGCAAGTTATAACTATGAGCATGTCTAAGGAGATTGAGGACATAAAGAAAAACGAAGAAAATCTTGTTGTGTCCTTAAAGAACAAATTTGAAGAATGTGGTAGGTTGGCTCATGAAAATGATATGTTGAGAACTAATTTGGTACAATCCTAGAGAAATGAGCAAGAACTTGAGAGACAAATGATAATACTAAGAGAAGATTTAACTATTGCAAGTGAGTACAAAGAAAAATTCAAGATCATCTCAGCACAACTTGATGAGTTATTGAAGAGATAGAGGCAGATTGGAGATTCCAGTGGACTTGGATTTAAGCAAGGACAGAGTTTCGGTATTGCTAATGAAGATCAAAACTATAAGGCACTGGTAAGACAATTCAATACTTATAAATTCAATGGTAGATGTTTTGTTTGCAATAAATTTGGTCACATGGCTAGGCAATGTAGAAACAAAGCAAATTAGAACCCTGATTTTGCTCCCGGTAAATTTTCTAAATGCAATAAAACTGGTCATAAGACATAAGATTGCAGAATGAATGTTAAATGCTATGCTTGTGGAAAATTTGGACATATGGCTGATTAGTGCAGGTTTTAGCAAAGCAATTCAAAAGAACAATGTTACATGTTATGCATGCAATGAAGTTGGACATATTGCTAAGTTTTGTAGAAGCAGAAATCCACCAGCTAATAATGGAAGATCAAATGAAAAAGGGAAAGAGAAGGTTAGTGAAATCTGGCATGATCACACTCAGAGATGGGTTATGAAGATTGAAGAACAATCATCAGATGGGAATGTCCCAGTTACTTATCCAACATAAGAGGTTGCTCCTACATCGGCAGGAATCTCATCTGGTAACTAAGGTAGATGCCTTAGGGGTAGGAAGAATTCATGAAGATGTTGCATATGCCCGAGGAAAAGGTTTTGGAAGATGTTCCAGATATTAGAGAAGATTATCCGGCATGGATATGTTCTGAGAAAAATCTGGTATCTTTCATCGGCAGTCATTTATGTCAATGGAAGATTAGGGATTTTTCTTAATGAATAAAAGGTCGAATACACTTCATTGTTAATCACCCTGCATTCAGAGCAATTTCAAAGCGATTCAGAGTGATTGTGTGTGATCAGAGGCTATTTAGAGGCAATCGGATTTCTTCTTGAGCAACCACATCGACGTCTGGAAGAAATTGTTGAAGGTTTTCACCGAGAGCAATCTAAAGGTATTTTTCTTGAAACATGGAAGCGGGATCATCTTTTGTTCCTATTTTTGTTGCAAATCCAACTGTAGTGGAGGTCAAGGACCGCCCTAGGCCAATTCTCAATCTGTATCCACATGTGGCTACCCAGGAAGATTTGGTTGGAGCGTTTTCTCACGTTCTGGAGGGAGTTGTGTATGTAGAGGATGTTAGGGCATACATTCACTATCATATAGAGGACTTAGGAACTTCAAAGATCAAGGGAATGTATATGAGTGAACTAATGGGAGAATCTGGTAAGATTAAACCAGCATATTGAAGATGATAAAAGACCTGTGAGGTGGATTAGTTAATAAGCATGCAAATCAGACATATAATCATACGAAATTGAAAGACATAATTTGAAATACTTAAAACAAGAATAAGAATGCATATACCTCAAAAAATCCTTTTACCTTCTCCTTCGGATGGAGCTTGATGAAGTGAAGGCGCCCTTGGATGATGCTCCACTTGATTTGCTCCTCTTGCTTGCTTGATGTGGATGGCTCTCCAATGTTGTGCACAAATAGAATGGATTTGGAAGATGATAAGGATGAGATGATCAAGTGTGGATGAGATATGATCTGAACATGATAAGGATGCTAAAATAATTTTCCTAGGCTCAAAAGGGAAACATAACATTACTGAACTTGGAGATGCAAAATGAAGGGATGGCATCCTCAATTTATAGGAAGAGGAGAGGAAAAATGGATGGCTAGGATGGATTCAAGATGAAGGGCTAGGATTGCTTGTGAGCTCACACAAGGCCCAAGAGAGGGTGTGGAGACCAAGGGATATGCCTTAAAGACATTTCTTGTCTCCACACTCCTCAAGGTACATTGGGGAGACTTCCCAAGGTACCTTTTGAAGAGAAAAGTGCATTGGGAAGACTTCCCAATGTGCCTTGAGAGGAGCAAGGGATGTGGCATTCCTTGAAGAATGGGGAGGAGGAATTTAAAATTCTCCAAAAAGGGATAATCATGGGGATTGGAGGAATAAGAAGGAATTAAAAATTCCTTGGGAGAGGAGATGCCTAGAGGATTGTGAGATTTTGAAGATCTCACATTCACTTAAGAAAAGAGCATTAAAAGCTAGTGGTTGGATGGAAGGGACAAGGAGTTGACTTCATGGCTAATCATGATGATTAGCCATTAGCAACTCATTAGGAGGGGGATTAGAGTAAATGTTAGGTGGGATTAGGATTTGTAGGAGGATTTGACTAGGAGAGAGAATGAGTGGAGGGAATTAAAAATTAGAAGAATAAGGTTAAGTGAGTTTAGGGAGTTTCTAGAAGACTTTATTAGGTTAATGATGAATTAAGAAGATGGTTTGCAGGAAGCATGTGGGTTAACTAATTAATTGAAATTAATTAGCTAAGAGGGAGATTTGTGAGAATTCAATTTTTAGAAGAATAAAGAAAGGGATTGATTTATTAAATAAATCAGTCACATACTATAGTGACAATATCAATTATATTTAATTAATATTGAGGAGAATTTGAATTAACATAATTAATTAATTAATTATGTGAGGAATTAAAAATAATTAAAAATAATTATTTTTAAGTGTCTACATTTTGCCCCTCTTTGAAGTGAGGTGTGATGACGCGTTGATTCAAAGAATAATCTTGTTTGATTCGATTGATAAGATCTAGATTCAGTCTGGTTTCAGGAAGGATTCATCCTGTATAAGACAAAGGTGATCAAAGCGTCTGGTTTCAGGAAGGATTCATCCTATTTAAGACATGGTTGATCACAACGTCTGGTTTCAGGAAGGATTCATCCTGTATAAGACATGACCAGAGTGTCTGGTTTCAGGAAGGATTCATCCTGCATAAGACATGATTGATCACAACGTCTGGTTTTAGGAAGGATTCATCCTGTATAAGACATGATTGATCACAACGTCTGATTTCAGGAAGGATTCATCCTATATAAGACATGATCAGAGCGTCATGTCTGGTTTCAGGAAGGATTCATCCTGTATAAGACATGATTGATCACAACATCTGGTTTCAGGAAGGATTCATCCTGTATAAGACATGATCAGAGCGCAACGTCTAGTTTTAGGAAGGATTCATCCTGTATAAGACATGATCAGAATTAGAATTAATTATGTGAGGAATTAAAAATAACTAAGATAATTATTTTTAAGTGTTTACATTTTGGCGATGTGTAGAAGATAGAAGAAGAAAAGGATGCCCCAGCATAAAACATGGGAGGTGTATGCCCCCTCGAGAATTTTTTCGAAAAAAGGATGAAAAATTCTCGAAAAAAGAGGAAGAAGAATCAGGGTGGAAGGGATAAATGAGGAAGAAATATGAAGCGGTCGTGAAGAATTTGGAAAGAAGAATAGTAGAGGCGAGACCGCGGGGGAAGATGGGCCCTCATGGGGGCCCATATATGCCACAACGGACCCAATGAGGGGTCATTGTATCATGACGGACATATTTTCCTCTTTATATATATATGTCTACATGATTCGATTGGTGACAGATGAGGTGTAGCATTTATTGTGATGGATTATTTTTGTTTCTCTTATAATGTCACATATGGATGCAATCATGGATGTGCTATGTTGATCTATTTTGTGATGCAAAGTGGATGCTTATATATGTATGTTAATGATGTGTTGCTGACATAGTTTTTGGATGCAGGATGAGTGATTTTTATGCTTTATGTATAAATACACATGTGTGAATGATTTATAATGCAGTCTAAATGTAATGCTATATGGATAAGTGTATCTTTTATTTATGTGATGCAATCTTATATGGTAAATGTTTTGTGGAAAATATGTGTCTAAGAAATGCACTCTACCTGATGTGAATGATTTAATAAAAAGAGGAAACATGCCAATAATAACACAATGATCTTAGATAGAAGAATATGGAATAGATGGGAAGTGGGGGAAATTAAGAACTCCATGGGATTATTGGGTTTAGGATTTGATGGAATGATGGTGGAATTTTTGTGCACAACAAATGTGGAGAGCCAACCTAGTTTGATATTGCCTTGGGTGACTTGCACCACTGATTATAGAAATCAGGATGCCATGAGAAACCCAAGGCGTGGACTGACTCTGTAGACAAATAGGAATTTCTTGCACACAACAATGCAAGTGTTAAGAAGTACTAATACAAAGTTGTGGGTTCGTGCAAGGAAACCCTCAAACACACCGATACCTCTTGTATACGAGAAGGTAAGTGTTGATAAACACTAGTACCAGGTCACCAGTTTATACAAGAGGGATCCAAAACATGCCAACTATGAAATATGCCCCAATATGCACCTATCATAATGTACCTAGATATGGAAGAACCCAGGCAGTTGTAAATAGTGGCAGTCATAGGGCAAAAGATGCAAGTCTATATGAAAAGATCTAACAAAATCTAACAAGTCACTTCCTTGCGACCAAATGATACCTCTTGCCAAGAGTAGAAATAGGATGAAGGATTAGGTTGCCAGGTGAAGGAAGGGGTCATCCCTAGGGCAAAGTGGGCTTTTGGATTAGGCAAGTGATTCTATGGTTTTGGAGAGTGACTAGTGGATTTGGGATTGTTTCTCAAGACTTCTTGAAGCTTACACAGAAGCATAAAAGCTCAGTTTTAATGGGACATTCCTTGTTCATGACTCAGGCGAAGACTCATCATCATACACATGTTTTATTGGGAGGCGGAAAAGAAGGAATGTTGCGCATGGGTGGGCTGGATGGCGGATGATTTGTAGTATCGACATGATAGACATTGAATCCGGTTATTTACCTTGGCACCTGTGCAGAGGTTTTCACCAAGGTACTTGTCCATAGCGCCACAAAGTGGTTTTCACTAATGGATGAATTGTTTTTCTTTCTTTTTCTGATTTTTTAATTTTTTTGTGTCATAAGGTACCTGTTTGCCAGGTTTTCACCAAAGTGATGATTTTTTTCAGGATCTTTTTCTCATTTTTTATTTTTAGTTTTTTTTTTTTTTTCTTGATTTTTTTGACAATTTAAGACTTTCTGAGGACTAAGCATAAAATCTTTTGAGGTGCATGATATGCATTGGATCATCCAAAAGATCGCCTTCAGGAGTAGCCAACTGATAAGCTCCTGGTCCATATTTTGCTGTGATTACATATGGTCCAAGCCAATTAGGCTCGAACTTGCCATTCTTTTCTCTTTCCTGTAGATTTTTTTGATTCTCCATGAGGACAAGATCACCAACTTGGAATTCCTGGGTTTTGACTTTTTTGTGATAACTCGTCCGCAAGTGGTTCTGATATACCCAGAGATGGTTCAAGGCCTTGAGGCGCCTTTCATCTAACAATTCTAGCTCTTGCAAGTGGGCAATTTTGTATTCTTCCTCTGGTAGGATGTCTTGCAGTGATACCCTTAGAGAGGGGATCTCGATCTCAAGGGGAAGGATGGTTTCGGAGCCAAAGACCAGGGAATAAGGGGTGGCGCCTGTGGGGGTGCGGATGGAGGTGTGGTAGGCCCACAAAGCGGGATGGAGTTGGAGGTGCCAATCATGGCCAGCTTCATTGACTGTCTTTTTGAGGATTTTGATTAAGGTTTTATTAGAAGCCTCAGCTTGGCTGTTGCCTTGGGGATAATATGGGGTGGAGAAGCGATGTTGGATGTTGAATTTTTGGCAGAGTTCTTTGACATCCTAGTTTTTAAATTGTTTGCAATTATCTATGATAATAACTTTTGGGATGCCATGCCAGCAAATTAGATAGTTCAGGATGAATTTTGATATTTGCTTGCCGGTGGTGAAAGTAAGAGGGATAGCCTCTACCCACTTGGTGAAGTATTCAGTGGCGGTGATAATGAATTTATGTCCATTGGAAGATGAAGGGTGGATTTTCCCAATGAGATCGATCCCCCACTGTGAGAAGGGCCATGGTGTTATAAATGGTTGCAATTCTTGTGATGGTGCACGAATTTTATCACCATGTTGCTCGCAAGGGATGCATTTCTTCACATAATTATATGCATCTACCTCCATTTTAGGCCAATAGTATCCTGTTCTCAAAATCTTTTTAGCCAATGTGATCCCACTTGAGTGTGCCCCACAGATACCCTCGTGTACTTCGCGTAATGCCCATTCTGCCTCTTGTTTATCTAAACACCTTAGGAGGGAACCATCAAAATGCCTTCTAAATAGGGTGTCGTCGAGGATGGTGTATTGAGAACATCGGCGGATGAAGGTTTGTTGTTGGGTTTTTGTGAGATGTGGGGGAATGGTGTTGTCTTTGTGAAAAGCGAAGGTTTCTTGGTACCAAGGGGACTCAGGACCAACGAGAACACACACCATTTCAAACTCTGGTAGGTCATATGCTGGTACAAATAATTGCTCGACCAAGAACTCGCACTTCTGACTGTGTGTTGGCATTTGAAGGAGGGAGCCAATGGTGGCCATTGCATTTGTAGCCATGTTGTTTGTTCGTGGGATTTGATTAAATGTGATTGTTGTGAAATGCTTCTTAAGATCTTCAACCATGGTACGGTAAGGAAAGAGTTTATCATCTTTTGTCTGGTACTCATCATTGACTTGTTTTATAATGAGCTAAGAATCACCATAAACTTGTAACTCCTTTATTTTCCAGTGGATAGCCAAACGCAAACCTGTGATGAGTGTCTCGTATTCTGCTATGTTATTGGTACATGCAAAGGCTATCTTGTATGATTTGGGGATGTCATCTCCTTGAGGTGTGACCAATAATATTCTTGCCCCCTATCCATTTTGGGTGCATGAGCCATCAAAGTATAATTGCCATGTGGAGGATGTGGAAACAATCATAATGAACTCATTTGGTAATTCTATGAGAATAGGATGGTCACCTAGAAGTGGAGCTTCAGCCAACTGATCTACAATGACTTGTCCCTTGATTGCCTTTCTGTCCACATATTCGATGTCAAACTCACTTAGGAGCATGACCCATTTGGCGGTTCTACCAGTGAGAGTAGCTTTTGATAGGAGATATTTAAATGGATCAATTTTAGCAATTAATTTTGTCTTCTTGTTTAGCATATAGTGTCGTAGTTTCTGTGTGCTAAACACTAGTGCCAAACATGCTCTTTCAATGGGGGTGTAATTGAGTTCATATCCTACCAATGTCCGACTGATGTAGTAAATGGTGTGTTCCTTCCCTTGATCGTCTATTTGCACCAGTAATGCCCCCAATGCCACTGTAGTAGCACATATGTACAAAATGAGGGGTTTTCCAGGGGTAGGTGGCATCAAAACTGGAGGTGATGCTAGATATTCTTTTAATTTCTCAAAGGCCTTTTGACATAAGCAATCCCATTTGAATTTTGTGTCTTTACGCAACAGGTGTGCAAATGGATGGCACTTGTCTGCTAGCTGTGAAATGAAATGCCTGACAGATTGGAGTTTTCCCTGGAGATTGCACAATTGTCTGAGAGTTTTTGGCGGAGGCATTTCCATGATAGCTTTTACTTTTGCAGGATCGACCTCGATGCCTTTGCGGGAAACAATGAACCCTAATAATTTTCCTGATGTGACTCCAAACACACACTTTTTGGGATTCAGGCGTAGTTTGTATTTTTCTAATCTTTCAAAGATCTGCTTTAGAATGGTAATGTGTTCTTGTCTTGTCTTAGATTTTCCTAGCAGATCATCCACATAGTCCTCCATAATTTTGTGTAAGAGGTCATGAAAAATTATTGTCATGGCACATTGGTATGTAGCTCCAGCATTTTTGAGACCAAAAGGCATGACCCGATAACAAAAAGTACCCCATGGTGTTGTGAATGTGGTTTTATGCTGATCCTCATCTACTATCCTGATTTGGTTGTATTCAAAAAACCCATCCATTAGCAATAGCATTTCATGTCCTACTGTAAGGTCCACAATCATGTCTATATTAGGGAGCGGGAAATCATCTTTAGGACAAGCTCTATTTAGATCTCGAAAATCTGTGCAGATGCGGATGCCCTCGGCAGGTTTGCCGACAGGTACAATGTTAGAGACCCATTCATCGTAGTCTACTGGTTTGATAAATTCTGCTTCTAACATCTTTTGGAGTTCTGCCTTGACCAGGAGTGCAATATGTGGGTGCATTTTGCGCAATTTTTGTTTTACAGGTTTTGCTTCTGGGCGGACGGCGAGATTGTGAACCAACAAGGCAGGATCCAACCCTGGCATTCGGAATAGGACCATACAAAATTGATTTTTACCTCTGTAAGTGTGAGATTTTGCCAAGATCAAGGGCACAATGAAAAGTATTAAAATAGAGACAAAAGAATGACAAGAACAAACTGTATTCTCATCAATATGAAAATGATCAACTGGATTCACCAATACAATGAATATAGGCCTTCTTATATAGGCAATGTCATATGGATGTATGAGCACACAATCATGACATGTGGCTCAATGAGAAACAAAGGTAGGTAAGAAATACTAGGGGTAGGTAGGAGAAATAATATAATATTCCACAAGAGGTGGATGACCCACCGAATGTGGAGTGTAATAGCAAAATAAGACCACAAAAGGTGGAATTTCTCCTACAAGCTCTATCCCTATGTGCACACTTCCCTAAGTATTTCAAATCCAAACCACAAAGAGATGCATTATCCTAAGTTAACTTAAGTAAAGTGTAATAATATCCATAATGAATATTTATTTACACCAACACCCCCCCTTAAGTGGAACTTAGGGGAATGAAGACTCAAGTCAACAATGCAAGATGGGTCTTGGCTACTAGGCCATGATAGGTACCCATGTACAATATGCAAATGCAAGAAAAAACTATGCAAAGCAATCTCTCACAAACGGAGAAAGGGAGAAAACCCAGTGGGAAAAAACTCCCCCCCAAAAGAGAGATGAATGTACAAAAGACTCTCAAAGAAGAAGGACAAAACCTCAAAGAGGAAAAAGTCCCCCCCATAAGAGAGGAAGGAAAAGTCAGCTAACCCCCCCTAATGACACATCTTGCACCCCCAAGAGAGCTCGCAACTACTGGAACTTACTCTCGGTGAAAGGTTTGGTGAATATGTTTGCAACCTGCTCCATTGTAGGACAATATTGCAAATCAATGACCTGCTCCTGAATTAGCTCTCGGATATAGTGCATATGAATCTCGATGTGTTTGGTCCGCTGGTGCTGGATCGAGTTCTTCGAGATTGCAATAGCACTCTAATTGTCGCAATGTAGAACTGTCGGTCGTGGAGTGGTGAACCCAAACTTTGTGAGAATCTGTTGGAGCCAAATGGTTCCAGTCGCTGCATTAACAACGCCTCTATACTCAGCCTCAGTCGAAGAGAGAGCAATAGCATGTTGCTTCTTGCTCTGCCAACAAATGGGGCTTGAACCAAGGTGAAAACTGTAACCGGAAGTAGACTTACGATCATCAAGATCGCCAGCCCAATCAGAGTCTGTGTAACCAACCAAGCGAAGTCATGTGCCTGCTGCATAGTGAATCCCATAGTGATGTGTACCCTAGATGTAATGAAGGATGCGTTTGGCGGCTTTCCAATGAAGTTCATGTGGTTCCTGCATGAAGCGGGAAACCATGCCAACTGCAAATGAAATATCAGGGCATGTATAGGTCAAGTAGATGAGACTACCCACAAGATGATGATACAAAGTGGCATCAACTGGTGGAGAAGAACACTGAGCCTCAAGCTTGACTCTTGAAAGAAAGGAAGTCAGTGCAGGCTTACAATCAGCCATATGAAAGCGTGCAAGTAGATCAAGAGCATACTTGGGCTGCGATAGTGTAATCCCGGAAGGTGACTGTGAAATCTCTATCCTAAGAAAGTAGTGCAAAAGACCCAAGTCAGTCATAGCAAATCTATCACACAAAGCAGATTTGACCCTGCTAATAATGGATGTGGTACTCCTTGTAATGATCAAATCATCAACATAGAGCACAAGTATCAAGTGAGAGTCATCCTGTCGCAAAATGTAGACATTCAGATCGGAATGCCTGGTGAACCCTGCTGAGAGAAGAAAGGAATCCATCTTGGCATACCAAGCCCCGGGGGCTTGCTTAAGGCCATAGAGAGATTTCCTTAGTCTGCAAACCAAGGAAGTATCCTGGATGAAACCCTATGGCTGCTCCATATAAATCTCCTCATCAAGATCACCATGCAGAAAAGCACTCTTCACATCCATCTAATGTACAACCCAACCATGAGTTGCAACAATAGCAAGTGTCAAGCAAATGGAGTTCATCTTGGCTATGGGTGCAAAGGTCTCAGTATAGTCAACACCTACTACTTGGGAGAAACCTTTCGCAACAAGCCGAGCCTTGTACTTATCCACACTACCATCCGCTACATACTTGGTCTGATAGATCCACTTACATCGAACCATGTTTCTCCCCTTATGGAGATGGACTAAATCCCATGTGTTGTTCCTCATCAAGGAACTATACTCTTCCTCCATAGCTTGGTCCCACTCAGGAACCCCTGATGCTTCCCGAAATGTCTGTGGATCGAAAGCAGTAGCAATGAATGCATGTGGAAGATCTTGATGTTGTGATTGAGTTCTCCATGTATTTGAAGGATCCCCAACAAGAGAACCCGTGGACTCAAGTGTCTGTCGAGCCCAACGAGGTCTAGGTGGAGGTGCAGAACGAGGCTCCTCAACTGCAAGTGGTCTCTACGAAGGTGTAACCCTGCGAGTCGGAGTTGAAGGAGTCTCATCATCTGAATCACTAACATCACTATCCACAATGGAGGAAGGTGGAGGAGGTAGAGAGGCTAAGCTAGGAGAGCTTTCCTCAAAGTGAACACTCCTCTCAATGAACACCTCATGTGTCTCAGGATCCATCAATCTATATGCCTTAACACCCTCAAGATATCCAAGAAATATGCAAGGTCGACTTTGTGGTTCCAATCCCTTGCATTTTTGCGGAGGTATGCGAGCCCATGCTGGACACCTAAAGACTCTGAAATGTCTCACAATCGGTTTCCTACCAGCCCAAGCCTCAAAAGGAGTAATACCTTGCAAAGCTTTGTGAGGAACCCGATTCTAGATGTGTGTGGCACAACTGATAGCCTCAGCCCAAAAGGCGAGATCAAGAGAACATGCATGAATCATACAGCTAGCCATTTCTTTGAGAGTTCTATTCTTGTGTTCTACAACTATGTTCTGTTGTGGAGTGTATGCTACAGAATGCTAAAGATCAATCCCCTCAAATGTACAAAAATCCTCAAGTCTCTTGTTCACATATTCCCTTCCATTATCTGTACGAAGAATCTTGACCACTTTCCCGGATTTCTTCTCCACACGAGTCTTGAAGTCTTGAAATCTGTCAAATACTTCACTCTTATGAATGAGAAAGTAGACACAAGTGAAGCGAGAGTAGTCATCAATGAAGGTGAGGACATAGCGGGCCTTGCTAAATGAAGGTGATGGAAATGGACCTGCTACATCACTGCGAACAAGTTGAAGAACTTCCAAAGCTCTCCAAGCTTTCCCCTTATCAAACTTCTCCTCGGGATGCTTGCCCATGGAACAACCTGAACATACACCCTCTGAAAAACTGATTCGAGGTAGACCTATGACCATGTCTTTAGTGTTGAGCTACTGAAGATAGCGGTAGTTGAGGTGACCAAACCGCTCATGCCATAGCTTACTTTCAGAATTTGAATGAGTAAGCAAGGCCCTAGAAGGTGAACTTGGCACAAAGTGGGAGAATGAATAAAGCCTTGAGTTGTCATTGACTTGTCCCACTGCTACCAAGGCATCATCATCAAGTTCCTTTACCACAACTGAATCTGGTGTAAACTCAACCTTTTTCCCATCCCCATAGTTAGTGATTTGGTAGATAGAGAGAAGGTTGGTAGACAAGTTAGGAACATAGAGAACATTCTCAAAAGTTCCACCATCCATGTCAACTGAACCTTTCCCTTCAACCTCTACTTATGTATCATCACCTATGTAAATGTGAGGTACCTTAGATGGCTCCAATGAAGAAAACTACTCCTTTGTAGAGCCCATGTGATATGGGGCACCCGAGTCAAGTATCCATTGCTGTGAAGAACCTATTGTAGACACAAATGCTTGCCCTTTTCCCTTAGAATGTGCAGAAGAGGAAGGAGATGAATTCTTCTTTGTGTAGGCCGATGGCAAGTTGATGTTGTTTTTCTTAAGAAGATTAGTTAACTCATCAACTTGTTTTATGTGGCATCGATGCTCATCATGACCATACTTCTTGCAATATGCACAAGTTGGTTTATCCTTCTTAGGTGGTGTCCCCTTCTTGGAAGAGGATGAAAAATTGCCTTGTGATGGAGAGGATGATTGTCCTTTTTCCTATTGTGGCTTAGACTTGGAGTGCTTCTTCTTCTTGTTGGAATCTTTGCCTTGACTTCCTTGATTCCCTTGATTAGCCACCAAATCCTGGGACTTTAAAGACTTGAGAAGCCCCATGTTCAACAACTTAGATTGTTCCAATATCAACATTTCTGTGAAAGCATCAAATGAAGGCATAACATTGGAACTCCCCACTGTCAAACGATGAGTTTGGAAGCTAGACACAAATGTTGCATATTCTGGTGCAAGCTTGTCCAACAAGTTGAATATCAACTGAGCATCCTTTTTGTCAATTCCACAATCCTTAAACTTTGCTCTTAGCTTATTTGCTTTGGTGACATAATCTTGAATTGTATCAAAACTCTTGGGATTCAAGTTGGTGAGCTCATTGTCAATCTTTTAACCTCTGATTTCATCAACTTGACCATACAATTTCTGAAACATATCCCAAGCATCTTTGATTGTAGTACACTTTTCAATATGAAAGATGAGGTCATCTAATACATACTTGCGCAAAGTTCCAAGAGCCATGCAATTCTTAGTGAGCCATTCTAACTGAGCATTAGGATCAACCTTAGGATCAGGTGGTGTTGCTATTGTTCCATCTATGTAATGCGTGAGACCCTTTTCCATTAATTTGCTCCATACTTTAATTTTCCATGATGCATAATTATGTGGAGTTAAAGGTGGAAATTTATGAGGACTCATTGCAACAAAAATGAAAGAGCACAAGGAAAGAGAGGCACAATCACACAAGAAACCCCCCCAAATTCACTCAATCAAAGAACCCCCCCAAAAGTGATGATTTGGCACTTTATACTTAGTGCATGTACAATGGGCCACTTGCAAAAAATGGCAAAGTGGATTTCTGATTTCAATTTTACAATTGCCTCAATAAGGTCAAAAGAGACTCAAACTAATAGTGCAAGAGATCTAAACTAAGATCCAAGCAATTTACAAGTACCAAATAGGCCAAATAAGACCAATATTTGAAAGTACAATTTCTACTTAAAATCTCTAAAATCTGATCATAGATTATGAAAGTAGATGAAAAAACATGCACTTTTAAAAAAATGACACCTGAAAAGGAGGTCGTATGAGGTCAAACGAGGCCTTTGAAGTTGCAGAATTGAGGATTGGACAGGTACAACTGAGGGAATCCAAAAATTCTGAAAAACCTGTGCACCAAAACTAGAAAATAACCACACCACTGCGAAGAGAACGAAAAATTAGCTCAAATCAAAAAAAATTGCACCCAAAAAAGAGCAAAATTGAGCAAGCTATGGGCCTCCAAAGTTGACCCAAAAAACCAAACTGCTCAATGGAGAGGGGTCTAAAAATTTCCAAAGAAAATACTGACTAGGCGCTGATTGGGCGCTGACTGAGAGCTGACTGGGCGCTGACTGTGCACTGTTGATTGGGCAGAAGGTACAGATCCCAAAAATAATTTTTTTTTTTGAAAAAAATCCGAAAATTTTGTACTATACCGCCCAAATTGGGCTAAAAATTTCCTCCACACCCAAAAATCGATTTTCGCCAAAATAGGTTGAATTTATACTCAATTTTTATGGAAACGGCCTCCCGGACGCAATGGTGAGGTTGAAAATGCTCTAAGATGCCTCCAAAAAATGCAGTCCCTCAGATCCGAAAATAGAAGCCTTTCACGATGTCTCCAAAAACCAATCAATGAAGCCCCAATGGCTTTGATACCATGTGAGATTTTGCCAAGATCAAGGGCACAATGAAAAGTATTAAAATAGAGACAAAAGAATGACAAGAGCAAACTGTATTCTCATCAATATGAAAATGATCAACTGGATTCACCAATACAATGAATATAGGCCTTCTTATATAGGCAATGCCGTATGGATGTACGAGCACACAATCATGACATGTGGCTCAATGAGAAACAAGGGTAGGTAAGAAATACTAGGGGTAGGTAGGAGAAATAATATAATATTCCACAAGAGGTGGATGACCCACTGAATGTGGAGTGTAACAGCAAAATAAGACCACAAAAGGTGGAATTTCTCCTACAAGCTCTATCCCTATGTGCATACTTCCCTAAGTGTCTCAAATCCAAACTACGAAGAGATGCATTAGCCTAAGTTAACTTAAGTAAAGTGTAATAATATCCATAATGAATATTTATTTACACCAACAATAAGGAAGCTGATGAAGTCTTGTTTCTCTATTTTTGTGAGGGATTTGGCAATGAGCACATTTTTCGGAATGACTTCGGTGCCCATGTTGATGCTATCTGTTTCTTCTATCAGCAAATCTGATTTGTCTTGTGGAAGGTAACCGATGATAGGGAGGTCAAGTCCCTCCTCGTCAAGTGCCTTTTCCAAGTTTTTACTTTCGAATATGCCCTTTGTTTTTATTTTTTTGTTCATCCAAAGGTGCCTCAGGGAGGTTTTCAACTAGGGAATCATGTCTTTTCCTTTTATTATCTTTTTTGTGGCTAAGGGCATTGACCTGACTACCAAAGTATCCCTTTTCGTGTAGTTGAATACCCTCAATTCTGTTACAATCTTCTGAGTTTCGCGTTGTCAGGAGAGCAATGAGAGCATTATCGTTGACGCAGATATCTAAAGTGGGTTTGTCTCGTTGGCCCCAGTCAATGAGTTCAGGATGGACAAGATGTAGCTCGTGTGAAGTGGGAGGGGTTACGGGGGTGATGGTATTGATGTAAGTGTCAAGGAAGATATCTTTCTCGTATTCATAAGGCATTTCGTGGAATTCCTCTTCGTTAGCGCTTTCGATATCCGAAGAAGGACTAGAAGGGGCACTAGCGATAGTAATCTTAGGCACCAGGGTGTACCCCAAGCCTCTGTTGTATCTGTAGGAGATAGGATTTATGGGTGCTTTTCTTCCTTTCTCCTCTGGAGACTGTGTCCTTTGTAACCCATTCTTTCAACTATGGCAGATGCTTTTGGGTACATTTTTTTGGATATTTTTGTTGGATCATCATCCTCTTCCCGATACAACCAGGAAGAGACATATGCTTCTAGGCTCTCCTCATTAAGTGGGCCCCATTGCTGGAAGGTGGTATTTTGGCATTGCATGACTGGTTTTGGGTCCTTTTTTAGCTCTTTTGGTTTGCCAAATGACTTAGGAGAGAGAGGGACGTTGCCTATTAATAAGACGTCCTCCAATTTGTATTCTCCATAGCCATTGTCCAAGATCTTGATTTGATTATCTAGTTGGGATGATGTGGAGGCAACATTTGACGTGTCAGATGGAGGCGTTGGTGAGGGTCTATTTAATGGGCAATGATATGGATGGTTTTCCTCTAGGAGTTTGCAATACTGGAAGGGTTCTGGATCACTTTTGATAGTTATCTCTCTTCCATTGAAGGGGAATTTGATGCATTGATGATAGGTGGAGGGTACAACCTTCAAGGAGTGAATCCATGGCCGACCAAGGAGAATGTTGTAGGGGAGATCAAGATCTAGTACTTGGCAAGGGGTTTCAATTGTAATGGGGTCCACTTGAAGAGGTAAGGTGATCATGCCCTTTGAAACTCTTTTCGTATCATCATATGCTTTTATTGTGATCCTTCCTGATGTGTCTACTAGGTCCTTAAAAAGTCCCAATTGTTTTATTAATTTGTATGTACATAGATTAAGCCCGGATCCACTGTCTATCAGGATACGTTTGACCTTGTGCTTGTGGATAAGAGCTTCGATGTGCAAAGGTCTGTTATGGCCTTCATCTGTGGGAGCATCTTTGGAGGTAAATACAAGGTGTTGTTGGGTAGAAAGGTTTCCAATGAGGGCTTGGAATTGGGAGGCGTTGATGTTATCAGGAACACGTGATTCAAGAAGGGTTTGTTCCAAGATTTCTTTATAGATCGGGGAAGTCTTAAGAAGTTCCAAAATAGAGATCTGCGCGGGTGTCTTCCCAAGTTGGTCAAGGAGGTCATATCGGCGGGTGGAAGACATGGGTGGGGGGTTTGGTGGGGGAGGGACTCCTTGGATGGTGACTTTACTTCAACGTGTAGTTACATTGCAGTCATTCTGGAAATGGGAGGTGGAAGGCGTGGTGCCTTGAATGACTATCCTAGTAGGATTTGGTCTATTTTGGGAAGAAGGAGGATGAACTCCCTGGATGGTTATGACATTGACATGAGTGTCTGCAGGTTTAATGCGACCTACTAAAAAATCAAAGTCGGTTATGTGATTAGCGTAGTCATAACCCATTGTGTTAGATGATGAGCCTTTTCCTTTATCATGCTTCGGGAAGGGTTCCTGGTACATTTTGAGTTTGTCATTGTTATTACCAGGTTTTGCATTTGCTACTTCAATCTCACCTCTATCAATGAGATCTTGTATGTAGATCTTTAGTTTCATACACTTTCGTGTATCATGTCCCTTGATACGATGGTATTCACAATACTCATTTTCATTATACCATCTTAGTTTAGGTTGATTGGGGTCAAATAGGCGAGTGATTGGAAAAACCACTACACCTGCTTGGACAATTTTTTGAAACACCATTTCAATAAGGTCAGCAAGAGGAGTGAAGTCTCTTGGGGTCTTGTTATTCAATTGGGGTGGTCGTCCCTAGATTGAGACATTGTTGTGAGGTTTTTGGGATTGATTTTGATTGTTTTGATTATTGAATTGATGATTATTGGTGGTGGATTTTGGGGGAGCGGCCACGGTTTGGACCCGCTTTGCATTAGTTACACCATCATTGACCACGTTTTTGTTCTTAGACCAAAATTTTGGCTTGTCGTTATGATAAGAGGAAGAACTTTGTGTCGATTTTTGGTAATGTTTCAAGGTTCCTTCCTCTAACAAGACATGTTCGAGGGCGAGGCCTATATTTGTTAATTTTTGGAAGGATTTGATACATTGGGATATTAAGGGTCTCGAAAGTTCAGGCACCAAGTTCTTTTGAAATAGCTCAATTTGATGTTGTTCTGGCATATCCCACTAGAATTTTTTGATAAGATGTCGCCATCTTTGTAGGAAATTGGCAAAGGTTTCTCTGGGCCTTTATTTTGTATTGCATAGGTCCATCATAGAAACATCATTAACCATGTTGTAAGCATAGTGGGCCACAAATTTTTTTGCCAAGTCTGGAAAAAAGACAATGGAACCTCACGGCAGAGATGAGAACCATGTCAGGGCGTCTCCCGTGAGACTCTTGGGAAAGAGTCTGCGAAGATAAAGGTCACTATAGGAGACTTCTTGGCATAAGATGTGGAATTCTCGGACATGGTTGCAGGGGTCTCCTTTGCCTTCATACTTGGTGAATTTGGGGATCTCAAATCTCGGGGGATAGGGTGCAACTGATATAGACGGGCCGTAGGGACAAGGGCAAAACTCTTCGAATGAATAAGTTTTCCTTTTATTAGTCCTTGATGATATTTTTCATGTCTTGAATTTCTTTGATGAGGTCTTGTTGTGGACTTTGATAATGATGAATTGTATTTGCCCCAAGAATTGGGTGAGCCAAAGAAGGTGCACCACCACTAATGTATTGATATGATGAGGAGGCGGGAACATGGGATGTGAGGACCGATGTCGCAGGGATTTGTGTGATAGTTGGTTGCGGTCCGCAAACTGTTGTGATGGGATTGAGTACGGCTCGGCTGAAATTTGCGACATTGTTGGGAGGAAGGGAAGTTTGAGGAATAGAAATATGTGGTTGAATGGAAGGAGGTGGTATACAAGTGTGTTGGAGAATAGATGAGATTGGATTTGATAGTGGGATAGATGGTAAGGAGGAAGAAGATGGGATGGAGACCACAGTGGGAGGTTCCGCGGGTGGCATTGATTGAGCTTGGATGATTGATGGGGTTGCAATTGATTGAGTTTGAATAATAGGTGCAACACTTTGTGTGGGAGTGAGGTCTCCTTGTGGTTGTTGGGCGAGAGCGGATCTATTAAATTCAAGCAGAAGTTGAGCTCCATTTTCAAGGAGAGTTTTTAGAAGTGCAGTGGGATTGTGTTGAATAAACTTTTCCATCATCTCTTGGTTATAAGAATCCGCTAGGAAAGTTTGCACTTCCGGAGAGAGTTCATCTTGGCTCACCATGCTAGGATTTTGGCTTTGATCTTGATTGCTAGGTTGCCCACTTTGTGTAGGATCTTGCGTGGGATCTTCATATAAGGCACTAATGTCTGGCATGCCGTATTGTTGTTCAACCATCTTTCTCTTTTTAGATCAAGTTGTAACCATAC
Organism: Cryptomeria japonica; assembly: GCF_030272615.1. Taxonomy (NCBI): domain Eukaryota; kingdom Viridiplantae; phylum Streptophyta; class Pinopsida; order Cupressales; family Cupressaceae; genus Cryptomeria; species Cryptomeria japonica. Next base: position 203,044,655 of record NC_081409.1, read on the forward strand.
GCGAATAACCTTGGAAAATTTTGGAGAGGGAAATTTGTGATGAAAGGACTTAGCAAGATATTTGGGGAATTTTGGATTTTGTCTTTTATGAAAAGGGATTTTGTTGATTGGTATGGTTCTTGGATTAGAGCCCGGATTTGATTAGGATTTGACACCTTAGTCCTTGGATGAGGATTTTAGGTGGTGGATGCAACCACAAGTAAGGTGATGGCCAAGTTGTGTAGATTTTAGACCTTGGATTGATGATTAAAAAGCCTCTTATACCAAGGGTTGGCTAATGACCCTAAGCAAAATAAAGACGTGAGTTAAGAGTCTTGATCAACTCAAAAGGATTAGGCAAAAGGTACTTGGAGAGGATTCCCCTTCAAGCACGAGAACCAATTGATTAATGATGAGGTCTAAATGGAATTTCACAAGGCATGTAACCTTAACACGAGGTTAAATTGGATTAGAGGATAATTGATTTGATAGTGGAGGGAGATTGATTTGATGTGCTAAGTCCTTGGGAAATTTGAGTGAGGATGATTGATTGAGGAGGTATGATAGTGATGGCTTAGAGGAAACTTGATGACTAGGTTGTTCTTGGCATGAACATGACTCAATGGAGGATAGATTCGAATGGCAAGTTATATGAAGGGACATGACCACCCTGATTTGGACGATAGTTGGTATTTCAAAGGACAATCTTGAATGTTGATGGAGAGGATGGACTCTTAGCTTCTCTCTTGGGCTTACGAAACATGGGACGAACGAAATTTTGATGCAATTTTGGACTTTGTGTGGGTAATGACTTGGACAATTGTTTGTGTCTTGACAAGTGTTTTTGCAAAGTGTTTGGGGATAGTGATGTGTTTTTAGTCTTCTCTTGGCAGGTATGTATCAAACAAAGCAAACACAATGATCAAATGCATATTATCTCAAAGACACTCATGCTCATATACAACATTCTTAAGGCTGGCAAGGACAATAGTCATTGGATCCCAATCGGTTTCCTAGCTACGCTTACCCAAAGCAGACACTTAGATGCTTGACCCCACTGGCTCCCCTCCACAACACTCACTTCTCGGGGCAGCCAAGCATCAATTCCCATGAAAAATCCTCATGGCGAACTCTGTGTCTCTACTAAGGGTCGTAAAAATATGGGCGGCTTCAGAGGTCCGACCTCCTGCACCAATGACTAGAAGGTTTTTGGCCACTATGAACAAGGTGTTTAGTAAGTCTTCCCGTTAGGAGCTACCCTTCGAAGTTGCACAAGCGCAATTAAGGCCTATAGCCCAACGAAGCACCAACGACTTAACAGTCACGCAAGCGTGATTGAGATCTCTAGGATCCTACTAAGCACCCAATGTGAGAGTGAACTCTCATATAGCCCCAACCATTGACCCCTTTGTAGTCAATGGCCTATGTATTATAGTGAGCTGGGAAACCCAGGTCCGGGTGTACTCACTTGGGTCGTTCCCCTCTTACCTTCTCAAAGAGCAAGTTGGGAGGGCAGACTCGCTAGAGGTAAACATGCAATCAAACAAGAAAAGGTTGGAGGGTCTGGATTTCTGATCGTCTAGCTAGATGAGAGCATACTCTCCTACCTTTACGCTTTTCTTAAAGACACATAAGACAATGGTTCATTCCATTTTAATTCATATCTAGGTGCCTAATTTAAATAAATGCACAATGTTTGGTCGGATTTCTTAGGCAACCTGCAAAACAACTTGATTAGTAGTTTGAAAAATGGAGTCTTCAACAAGCGTTCTGCACAAGACAACAAAATGACAAAAATATTAATTTTTTTGAATTTTTGGGAATAAGTAGAAAAACATGAATAAAAACTTTTTTACTAATGCCAAATGTGGATTTGGAGGAAAATTTGATGGGTAAATGGTGTTTGACTAGGTTTTTGCTACTTTCCAAGGGATAAGCAAGCAAAAAATGTGGATTTTGGAGGAGAGATAAAGGAATGGAAAAATTTGTCCAAGAGGGACAAAGAAGCAAAAGATGGAGATGGACAATATGGACAAATTTGGAGGTGATTGGATAAAAGGGGAAGGAGTTATGGCAAACCCTAAAAATAGAGGAATGTGGGTTTTCGGGCTTCAAAAAGTGGATTTTGGGATAAGGCCCCCAAAGGAGGAAATGTGCAAAATGGCAATGCGGGGGATCTAGTTAAGTTTGGAGGAAAACGAAGTGAAGATAAAGCAAATATGGCAAAAAAATAGAATAAATTTTATAGCATAACAGAGTAGACAGGCGCGCTAAACAGATGGAAAAGTGTCAAAGGTCTGGATTTCTGATTGTCTAAATAGGCAAGAACATACTCTCCTACTTTCACACTTTCCACAAACACAAAAGACATCCTGCAACACCACTTGGTTAGTAGTTTCAAGATGAAGTCTTTGACAATGAGATCTGCAAACACTTGTTAGACTGTCAAAACATCCAAAAACTCCTGATCTTGAAAAAGCCCTGATTTGACTATATTCCATATAAATAGAAACAACAACTTGTAAAATTTATTCTGAAACAACAACAGAAACAACAATTCGTAAAATTTGTTCTGAAACAGCAACAGAAACTGCAACTCGTAAAATTTGTTCTGAAACAACAACAAAAACAACAACTCGTAAAATTTATTCTAAAACAACAACATAAATAGCAACTCGTAAAATTTATTCTGAAACAGCAACAGAAAAAAGACAGAGGATAGAAAAAAAAAACTGCTAAAAAATAGACAGATAGAGGACAGAAAAAAAAACTGCTAAAAGAAAAAAATTCTCTGTTTTTATACGAGTAAATAGAAACTTGTACAAGTTATTATACCAACTCATACAACAAATACCAACTCATACAAGTTTTCTTGGTAGCCCATACGACACTTAGATGCTGAGTTGTTCCAAGTTAGATAGGAACTCGTACGAGTTTTCGTGCTGAAGTGGAACCTACGACAAAAACTCACAAAAATTTGCAAAAAAAAGGTTAAATTCAGGAACGTGAGTCCCACTGAGCGTGCCAAAATGAAGATGATAAAAGACCTGTGAGGTGGATTAGTTAATAAGCATGCAAATCAGACATATAATCATACAAAATTGAAAGACATAATTTGAAATGCTTAAAACAAGAAAAAGAATGCATATACCTCACAAAATCCTTTTACCTTCTCCTTCGAATGGAGTTTGATGAAGTGAAGGCGCCATTGGATGATGCTCCACTTGATGTGCTCCTCTTGCTTGCTTGATGTGGATGGCTCTCCAACGTTGTGCACAAATAGAATGGATTTGGAAGATGATAAAGATGAGATGATCAAGTGTGGATGAGATATGATCTGAACATGATAAGGATGCTAAAATGATTTTCCTAGGCTCAAAAGGGCAGCATAAGATTACTGAACTTGGAGATGCAAAATGAAGGGATGGCATCCTCAATTTATAGGAAGAGGAGAGGAAAAATGGATGGCTAGGATGGATTCAAGAATAAGGGCTAGGATTGCTTGTGAGATCACACAAGGCCCAAGAGAGGGTGTGGAGACCAAGAGATATGTCTTAAAAACATTTCTTGTCTCCACACTCCTCAAGGTACATTGGGGAGACTTCCCAAGGTACCTTGAGAAGAGCAAAGTGCATTGGGAATACTTCCCAATGTGCCTTGAGAGGAGCAAGGGATGTGACATTCCTTCAAGAATGGGGAGGAGGAATTTAAAATTCTCCAAAAAGGGATAATCATGGGGATTGGAGGAATAAGAAGGAATTAAAAATTCCTTGGGAGAGGAGATGCCTAGAGGATTGTGAGATTTTGAAGATCTCACATTCACCTAAGAAAAGAGCATTAAAAGCTAGTGGTTGGATGGAAGGGACAAGGAGTTGACTTCGTGGCTAATCATGATGATTAGCCATTAGCAACTCATTAGGAGGGGGATTAGGATTTGTAGGAGGATCTGACTAAGAGAGAGAATGAGTGGAGAGAATTAAATATTAGAAGAATAAGGTTAAGTGAGTTTAGGGAGTTTCTAGAAGACTTTATTAGGTTAATGATGAATTAAGAAGATGGTTTGCAGGAAGCATGTGGGTTAACTAATTAATTGAAATTAATTAGCTAAGAGGGAGATTTGTGAGAATTCAATTTTTAGAAGAATAAAGAAAGGGATTGATTTATTAAATAAATCAGTCACATACTATAGTGACAATATCAATTATATTTAATTAATATTGAGGAGAATTTGAATTAACATAATTAATTAATTAATTATGTGAGGAATTAAAAATAATTAAAAATAATTATTTTCAAGTGTCTACAAATATAAACATATTGAAGAACTAGGGTTTATAGATATTTTGGATATTCCGGAGTTCGAGGATGAAATAATCAGATATGTACTGAGTAGAGTACATGGGGAATTCATATGGCTGAACAGACCTTACAAAATCACTAAGGAAGTCATTCGGGCAAGTACTAGTTTACCATCGGTAGAGCAACATCCAGACAAGAAAGTGTCAAACGACTTCGCGAGGAAGATCATTGGTGCTACATTTGACAAGAGATCGATGAAAGTGAGCACTATCACCGACACCGACATCAAATTTGAAAGCATGGTTATAGGATACAAGGTAACTCGGTCAAACCAATTTAATTATGTTTCCAGTTCATGTATTTTAGCTACATATAAGATGATGAGAGAAAATGTAAAGTTAGATCTTTGTGGTTGGATGCTTGAAGAGTTATTGATCAACTTAGGAAAGATTAAAGGTGAGAAGAAGGGCACCTTTCGGTATGGAATTTTGTTAGTCTGCTTGATATAATACTTTCTAAATGATACACCTGGTTCTGGTAGGAAGCAATTGGCTTTTGACATCCTGGTAGGAAGATAGTTAAAACAATAAATTGATGCATTAGGAAGTCAAAGAGATGATAAGATATGGGGTTATTTCAAGGCTTTTCAAAAATCTATGAGGTCTAGGATAAGAATACCTGAGCATATAGTAGAGAAATACTCTACCAACATATGTTTCATGGTTAAGAAGGATGTGACTCTCATGGAGGTAGTCAAGCCCCAAAAGATTTGGATAGAGGAAATGGGCTATGAGGTAGATGCATTAATCCTTGATGCCTATGCGAAAATCCTAATTGATGCAGAAATTGATGAGGCAGAGAAGCCCTCTGGAACTGCACATCAGAAGACTCTAGAGGTTGAAACAGAGTTCAACCGAAAGAGAAGGGAAAAACAAGAAGGAAAAGCAAGCAAATTTGTATAGGAGGTCTTAAAGGGCATAAAGGCACTTATTGATGTTGTCCCGGAGAAAGGGAGAAAGAGGAAGGATTTGGAAATTCATATTGAACCTGTTACTATAGAATCTGAATTAGAGGATGACACACCATTAGCCTTCAAAAGGGTTGTTAGGAAGAAACAAGAAGAACCTAAGGTAGAAGCAAAGAAGCAACTGATTAGAAAGGTCACAATCAAGCTACCAGCTAAAAAGCAAGCACCCAAGGCTACACCTACAAATGCATTTGGTATTGTCAAGAGGAAGAAGAAGGATGCCATTAATTCTGGTAAGGTTACACCTAAAACTTGCGCAAAAATTGTAGATGAAATTACTAAAGATGGCATGCTGAAGAATGTTAAGTTTTATTATGACAATTTAGAGGATGATGAACAAAGAGAGGTAGAAGAAGAAGTCTTACTATATTTGGATATTTATAAGAAAGCCTTAATAGAGATAGAAAATCAAATACCGACTGAGTTATATAGCATGTTAGATGCTAGAAGATTATCTACTATGCAAGAGGATAAACACATTAAAATGCAAGAACTACTAGCTATCTATGTTAGTATAACTTCAGATGAAATGGATAAGACAATTGAGGCTGCAGATAGAAAGGTTTTCAATAGCAAACATAGGATAACTAGTCTGATGCTAGGAAGAGTGAATGAAGTAATAAAGGAAACTCAAAAAGCTTGGATTAAATTTTTGAGAGAACACAGAGGATTCTTTACTTCACCAGAGACCAAAATAGACACTATAGATACCTCGGTTGAAGGGAAAGGAAAGGGGATTATGGGTACTCCACCCTCAATTTTAAAAAATATCAAGATAGTGGACATTGAGCCACCAGTAAATACAAATGTATAGACAAATACAGAGACATCGGTTAATACTGAGAACATTGTACAGGATACTAACATTGAGGACAATTGTCCTCCAGATACTAATGTACAGGTTGAGGATATTGTTCCTACAGAGGAACCGGTAGTTGCACAAACTGCACCAAGTGGAGAAGCCATCGATGCAAGTGGGGAGATAATAAAGGATAAATCATCAAAGAAAACCGGGGAATCCGGTAGGGTACTAGTTGGGGGCCTATCATTATTGATAGTTGACACTTTTCTAGTAGAAAATAAAACCATCACAGAGATGAGTCCCCTAGAACTAATGATGATGGTTGCTTAGAAACTAATGAAGGAGGGATCCACAAACAAGGGGATTATAGATCAATCAATCATTGTTCTACATAGATTGGTCTCAGAGTGTAAGATTGAAAATAAAGCGAGCCCTTCTGGCAAGCTTAAAGTAATAACTGAGCACATATCAAAAGACTTTCAATCCTTACAACATATCTCTAACCGGAAAACACTTGAAAGATTCACTCAGGCTAAGAGAGCCGCTTTTGATCCGATCATTGAGACAAAGAAGAAAAAGATTGAGGAGAAGTTAATTCTAATTGAAAATTCTTTGAAACAATGTACTAACATATACAGGGTATGTTGCAATACTGAAATACTTACAGCAAATGTAGAGAAAAAGATAAAAGAGATACAAGAGAAAATTGCTAGTATTGCTAACTCTTTTGATGGATTAATTTCATTGACAACATCAATTGATGGTCAAATTTTGACTTTGGAGAACCAAATTTCTGCTCTTGAAAAGGAAAGAGATGAAATCATTCTGAGAGCCAGAAGTCTGAGAGGTTTGGTGATTCCAAGATAGGATTCACTCTGTGTACATAAGAAGGAATGCATGGATATGCTGGGAAAGCCCACACCGGCAGAGGTAAATGAGAAAGAATATTTTGCATATTTATTGAGTGGACTTGTATCTATCTCCAACACATTCAGAACCAGCTGGGATACTTATGTGGAATTACTGGAGAAAGCTTATCTAGAAATCTTGAAACAGGTCAAGCTCCGGTAAGACATTTTTGGAGGTATTCATTGTACAGTTCTTTGACATTTTTTTTATATATGCCATTGATGTCAAAGGGGGAGTAGTATAGATGTGAAAAAGAATAAAAATTTGCATACATTAGGGGGAGTTGCAGAGTTTTTGGAATTTTGGAGATATGGAGTATTTTGCATATTCAACTCAGGGGGAGCAGGGCAGGATGAAACCGACAGATGAAACCATGACCATTTTTCACATGAGTGCTGCCATCAATGCCAAAGGAGGAGATTGTTGGCAATTGACACTCTATTGGTTGGTTTCACTATGTTGTCATTGATGGCAACATGATTTTGTGTTCTGGCTTCATATGGTGTACCGATAGGCATCTCATAGATTCTACACTAGCACCGGCATCGGCAGGACAGAAAGAGTTCTTTGGTCACCAACAATACAGGCCGACATGGTATAGTAAAGGTTATCGGTATTGGAGGCCGACTTATCTTGGATCCGACATCGGCAATTTATTTTAATGTTTATTCATTTATATTATATGGCCGACACGTAATCTGATATTGTGTATATCTTTGTAAGACGACATAAGGCATAAACTTGTATAGGGTATATAGGGCATATTGATTAGATCATTTTGATATGATAAGGATGTAATGTAATGGATATGTAAATGTAATATGATGTGAAATATAATAGAGAGATTATATATGTGAGCAATTTATTGTAAGGGTTATTCCGGTAAAGGGGTTTAGGGTTTCAACTGGAACAAATAGAGCTTAAACCGGAACTGTATTCTGGCATAGAAGATGCTATCTTAGGAGTTCACATTTCTCCGGATTGTTGTCTAGAATTTTATGTAGTCAGTGAGACTCCTATTGTGATTGAGCAGTGTGCTCTAGGCTATAAGCCTTCTTGCAAGTGCAGGCCCATCATATATTGTAATATCTCTTCATATGGCCAGTGGATTGATATTGTGGGTCACAAATCCCATCGTGGTTTTTCCTCATTGAGGTTTTCCATGTATAAATCTGTGTGTTATGGTTCTCATTTATGTGTTTGGCTTATTGGTTGATTTAGTTCTTTCAATTTTGTTTATACTGGTTGGTGTATGAATTTTTTGTTAAGGCTAAAATATTTTATTATGGTATAACACTGATTCACCCCCCCTCTCTTAGTGTTATTGGTTTCCAACATTTTAGTCAAATGAGTACTATATAAGCACAACCAAATTTGACTGTGAAAGGGACATTGACAAAGCTTTTGAAAGGTGGATTTCATATATATAAAGTTTAAGATCATATGGATACAAAATCTAAGAGATCCTTAGAACAAATACAAGAGTAGATAAGCTTTCAAAGGGCATCATAGGGTTGCAGGTTTAGATAGTAAAGAGAACATTGGACTAAGATCATTCATGACAGTGATAGGAAGGATCACTATCATTAGCCTTCAAAGTCATGTAGCATCCCTAAATGCCAAAGCACAATAGGAAATATATAGTCCATGAAAGGCTCATAGGTTTTGATAAAGGGTTTCATCAATAAGCAAGGCTTTCAAGGTCAAAATCATTGTAAATGAGCAACGATTGCATGTGTTGCGATGGAGAGCTTCATCAACACAAATTTAAAGATTTCAAAAGACAATAAAAGATGTAGTTATTGTGCAAGACAATCCTAATCACCAAGGTCATGATAAATCACCAAGAAAGAGAAAACTTGTCAATACAATAAGAGTGACTTCCTTAATGAGGAAATCTTCATGGTCTAGAATTGGTAAAGCAGTCTAAAGTTGGTCAAAATTCAACATTGAAAAGTCATGACATCAAAGGAGGTAGCAAGATTTGAATTTCAAATTCAAACTAATAATTAATGCATCCAAACTCAAAATTCAAAAGTAAGTCAAGGGGGGTCGACCAAGGAGAAACACCACATTTTGAGAGAGATTTTGAGATGAAATGAACAATCTAATTCCTAATTTGAAGATCCCCAAGGGTTAGTCATCAACTAAGGGAATTTTTGAGAGCAAAATTAGCTGCATATCTTTAGTTTCAACCCACTTTTTGAGGGATTTCAAAGTCCATCCGCCCAAGCAACCAATTTTCAAATTCAAAAGTGGTTTGATCCTGATTTTGAGGACAAGGTGTAGCCAACAAACATATGGATCAGCTCAGTCATGAAGACCTAAGAGAGCCAAATTTTCAAAATTTGAAATTCTGGAACAACTTTCATTAAAAAGACAACTTCAACTCATTTTCAAAGTTAGTTCTTGTTTTTTTCCCTGTATGTTTAGATGTGAATTGAGTCTTGTAACTCAAATCTTCTGAGTTCTTCTCTATTTTTTCTATGTATTCAGTTGTGTTATCTCTTGTTACCTTCTATATATGAAAATCAGAGTTGTTTCTATTTTTTGTAATCAAATCCTATTGGAAAATCAATGAGAAAGCATGTTGTTCCTGCTATTATTTTGTCATTTACATGATGTTGTATGAAATTTATGAGATTTATTGTGATAGTTTCAATTCTTTAGTTTCATTTCATCTATGTAATGTTATTTTGTAGGCAGTTTTATGTGTTGATCAGGTTGTATGTTGTGTGAAAACTCCATTTCAGCAAGCAATATTGTATTAACATGTCATCTCTATGCAAATTGAAACAAGTTACCTTCATACGAAATGTTTATGATCTACTTAGACATTGATAGGCTGTGAAAAATAGTTGTTTTCTTATTTGAGTTAGTTTTAATCAGCCATTTCAAAACCAAAAAAATAAAACATCTTGGTGCATCACCTCAAATTAGTGTAGGTTTTCATTTTCAAGGCATTTTTCTCCCCTTTTCCTTGTCAAAAATCAATAGATTTAGGAAGTTTTAAAGGGAACCAACCCTTTATTTGGAGGTCTACTTTTGTTATAGGGTACCCACAACCTTAAGGTAGTCCCATGTGTCACAAGTTAGCTAAGTATAGGCTTAGCTAGGGTACAAACCTTAGTGATGACATTGATACGCTACATACAAGGAAGAAACAATAACAAGAAAAGGTATCATAGATAATACAACTTTCCTTATAAATCAAAGAAAATTGATTGTAACTACAAATGGTGTGCTAGACTTATCCAAGAACATTAGGCAAATAGAAACAACAATGAGAGAAAATTGGGAAAAAAAAAAGATTGATTGTATTGAAGGAGTGAGTGAGTATATTAGAAGAGGAGTGGTGTATAAAGAACAAATATCCTACCAACCTCCCTACCCCAATTGCGACATGGGCTAGATGCCACATGGGCAAGCACCTAAGAACCTAAGCATGATTATACACCAACACCCCCCTTAAGCATGGCTTAAATGAGTCAAAAGATTGGGTCCCAACATCAACACCTAAAGCCTAATAAGGTACCCAATTATAATACCTAAGTACAATACACCTCATAAAGAATATGAGAAAACCCTGTGGAAAAAAACTCCCCCTAAAAAAGAGAAAATAAGCTCTCTAATGTACAAAAAGTACAAAACTCGACACGAGGAAAAAATCATTCCCATAGAAGCAAATGATAGAGATCATGTGTACCCTCCCCCCCCCCCCCCCCCCTCCATAATGAAGAATATCCTATAGTGATGGTAGATTCCCAACAATGAATGTTGAAGATGATCCAAACCCACTGAACAACATTTCTCCCCTTAGGAAGAAATAGAACCACAAAAGTATGCAAGTTATCTTCCAATCCTAAAAGGAATATGAGGAAATAAAAATCAAGATGTATGATGCCTCTTGTAGCATCCTCAATTGTAACCCCTTACAATTTTGTCCTCATTTGGGCCCTCACCTTGGCATTAGTATCCTGAGGCTTGATCGGAGCCCTGATTCTGCTCAAACCTAGCAAAAAATTCATTTTTGCCACCATGCATACTTTTTGCCCCCCATGATTGGTCCATGATTGGTTAGGACTAGGGTGCTAGTGCCTTGGTCCTCCCAATCAGGACCCATTTTGGGCCTCCTCAATAGTAACATCATTTTGGTAGGAACCTAAATCCCATGTCGGCTCATGTTGGAAAATTAAGTTTTTTTTCAATGGGCATGTATAAAAGGAGGTATATCCCTCTCATTTTGATATACATTTGATCAATTGAAAAGTTCAAGCAATCAACATTCATTCAAATTCAAGTGAGTAAGCAATCAGTCTTCTTTCAAGAATTGGAGCAGAAGTAAGGTTAAGATTCAAACATTGGAGTTGGCATTCATGTTCTATGTTTATGAAGACTTCATGAAACCCTAATTCCTTGTGGAGACAAACAAAACTCCATTCAAAGGTATATCATTAGTGTTTCAGTCATTCATTCATCATTTCCCTAAACTGGGGTTTGACCTAAAGAAAACCCCTATTCCTAACCATTTTCCCTTATTTTTGTGTGTAGGAAACATGTGTGAAGTTGTAATCTTCATAATCAGGATTATTTACAGAGACAAATAGGTTCCCCTTTGGATGACAAAAAGTGTGGAGGACTAGAGCGACAAGCATTCTAATCTTGGCATTCAGGAGCTCCTTCTAAGAATAGATGTGAACACTCTTATATTGCTCAAATCTAGGTTTGTGGCTCAAACCGACGATTGTAGCTCACTGTTCATGCAATTACTTCAATTCTAACACATTTACCCTACTTTTAACATTTTCACAATTCAATTTAAAAGAGGATAATCCCTGCCCCCAGGTGAATCTAATAGGATTTCTCAGCCCTATCCTTGCTAATTTGAGGCTAGATCTATTGGGTTCACTCCTCTTTAATGTAGTGGTCCCTAAACAAAAATTAGGTGGCCTTCTCCCTTCCATGGTGGAAACCCTTATTTTTCACCATTACACCTCTAAAGATGTCTTCTCCAAATGTTTCTCAAGAATCTCTAAGCCAATATCAAAGTGTGACAAATGTTAATAAGATGATTTGGGTACCATTTAACATTTAGGTATAGCGACCATGGATGTATGGTGATAGTTGGACCAATGAGAATTTGGCATTGCCACAATAGAAAAAAATATAGGAAAAGAAAGAATAGGAGGGTTTGAATGTACCCTCAAATCATAAAAGTTTGCATGAAAGAGGAGATGAATATCCTCATTGGTTTTCTCCAAGTCTACAATGTAGGACTCTACAAACAAGGATGCAATGTCTCATAAAAATGTGTCCCAATGAGCTAAATTTGAAAGACAATAAAAATCCTGCTACACTTAATTACTGGATGTTGTCAAAGAAGTGTCACTAAAATTGAAAGTAGAAATAGTAGATGAAGTGTCCTCAACTAAAGGAGATGAAGTATCCTCAATAGAGTGTGTAAGATCATTGTATGTTCCTTAGGGATGTGTCCATACATGTTGGAGTCGTAGTTGTATTGATATTAGCCAAGATATCATCACAAATAGATGAAGATTCAAAGTTTTGATGCAATTGTTGGATGATGGTCCAAGCAATTAAACGACACTCATTGTGATCTATGTTAAGAAAATATTCATTTCATACTTAATACCTATTAGTCCATATACCTTATCATGTTTGTTAAATCAATTGAACTTCTATAATCCATCATCTAGCTTCGGAACAAGTCTAAAGAGATAGGGCAATAGACCATGCTTGCGTCAATGAGTGATTTTCCCTTATTTACAAGACATAGTTATTTGAATTTAGATTGACATATAAGGATGAAATTGTAGTTTAGGTGACATGATGGACCCCCAAATTGTATCTCAATTCATGATTACAAGTTTAATCCCCATAATATCTCAAATCATCTCAAAATTAAAAAAATGTAAGAAGTGTGGAAGCATTTAAGATACAAAACACAATACACCCCCTTGATTCATTTTTAAAGACCCCCTACAATTGACACTTTATGAGTATAATGCATAGGCAACACGAATTGGAGTAAAAAATGACACTTTATAACGAGAGTGTGAAATCATCTCCATTGAATCGGGTTCAAAAAAATAACAAATTTTTAAAAATGACACTAAAAATGAGCTACTAAATGAAAGTTGTGATATTTTTTATCTTTTCCAAGTTGCCTTAAAATGTATTAAAAATATTAAATGCCTTGTAAAAAAAGATCGTGTTTGCAAATTTTAAGGGAAAAATGAGAGCATAAAATGAGAAAAAGGTAAGGCCCCTTGGATTAGAAACAACCAAGGGCTAAAAATCCATGTGACTAAGCGTTTAAGTCAAGTGGAGGCTTGCCCCCCCTCCCCGCTTCCTTTGATGACGAATATAACTTCTTTTGTTGTGAATAAATTGACATTTTCACCTAGCCACACAAGTCAAGGTGCAATTAAAAAACCATATTTGTGCAAATAGAATGTCATATTCAAGAAAAGCCAAATAAGAGCCACAATTTGAAATTAAAATTTTGATTTTCACTCAATAGTCTAAGTTAAGTGTATTTGCAATTGATCCTACTAGCGAACTTGTTAAACCTTCTAATGGATTCACCAAAACATGCATTGTTGGAAAGGTCACCTTACAAAGTAAAGACATCAAGTCATGGCTCTACATGTGTAGGTTATTATATAAAGTAAAGACACTGAGGCAAATAGTAGCAAATTGTAACACAAAAGGGGGCCCTTTGACACCATATAAAATAAATCATTATTGCCACAAGTGAATCGGTGCTATAATACACCAAATCAATGTTTGTTATGTGTAAATTGTAGTAAAAGGAGTAGGTCAATAAAAAGGGAGAAAACATATTTGCAAATTAGACCAAGAAACTTGCGGGTAGAACCAATTTTGTGCTAAAAAACGTGAAGATTTGCAGGTCAATTGTTAAGGATATCTTAAATTGTAGGTGAAAATGGGTGGAAATGGGTATTCACTAGTCTAGCTATGTAAACAAGGAATGAGCCTATTCCCCACACTCAATTACATTAAAAATAAATGAAATGAATAGATTCAATCCCAAGTGTTGGAAAGGGACTGAATGTGGATTGATTTTTGTTTCTCTCTTCGTTCGAGTTGAAAATGAGTTATGGAAAAATGAATTGAATGTAATATCTAGGGTTAAAGGTGTGAGATTGATAGTAAATAGCATGAACAAACAGTATCAGATCAGATATGTAGACAAAATGTATAGATCTAAAATAGGAAGTTGAGAGGAACCTATGTTTGAAATCTAGGCTTGAAACTACCACAAAATGGTGCTTAGGGAGACCTTATCGTTAGGGTGTCAGATGAGGACAACATTTGTTTCAAGATAATGATACAATTCTGAGTAATCCCTTGAAGTTATCTCAAAAAATTGTCAAATATAGGTTCTTAGGGAGACCTTGACCTCCATTTTTTGCCTTTGCATAAGCTAAATATATATGTCTCTATCTATTGAACACATCGGATGCTAAGAGGGGGGGTGAATCAACATAAACTAAATTTTGGAACATTTAACAACTTGAATACATTTATCCACAACATGAAGAATTGAACAACATCATAAGCACACACACAAAAACCTCGATTTTTAAACGTGGAAAACCTAAACTAATAAAAACCATGGTGGGAGTGAACCAACAAGATAATCCATTATATATTAAATGATTACAAAAGGTAGAGCTAACTGCTCATGGAGCAAGATACAAAAGAGACTTGCAAGCCTGAAGCTAGCTACACTCAGGGAAAGATACATAATTACAATATCATAAAAGGAATTGTATAAATAGAGGCATCTCAGAATGCATATTGCGGTCACTATTAAAGCATAAAACTCTAGTCTTACTGAAATATACACCATTGGACCTTTCAGATCATTGCATCTATGTCCACTATAACTCTTGCACTACAAAAACAACTGACAGACTTCCTTGCATCACACCTTTACAAACTTTCGCTACGTCACCATTCAAATATCAAACTCACTCTCAATATCTCACATACACAACTTGCTTGCATATTTCATCTCTACTACTCACTACTCACTACTCCTCAACAAATCATCATATATATCTATATCAAATCGAAACAAGACTGTTCTCACCAAGTCGGCCAAAAAGAAGGATTGTAATGTGTACATACTTTATGATCCAAGATATACAACCAAACCCAAAACATAAACCAAACCTAAACCATCATTCAACGTGTAACACTAAACCAAAAGAACACTCCTTGTGGGATCACTGAACCAAATCCAATTTTAATAATATGTCGTAATGCTTTCACAAATTACAATTTTACACAAGAGAAAGAGTTTGAACCAAAACAGACAAAACCCGAACCAATCTAGAACATGCTGATATGATTCCAATGTAATTTCTCAAACATCTAGAACTAATTAAATCAATCTTCGGTTCCAAACCAAAACACCTCATATTCCACTAGCTTCTCAATGTTGTACCCATACCTATCCATATCGCAGATATTTGAACCAAAACATATCCAGACAACAATGTCTAACATCAATGACAACAAAACACATATCTACAACAATATCCCCCTTTGTCATCGATGATATACAATAAAAAATTGTTTACCAAATGAATTCACAGAATAATCAATTAATCAACAAGTCCTCGTAGATAACAACAACAATAGCCAACAACTCAGGCCCTAACTATAATAAAACATGAAACAGATGAAATAGGAAAACCTAAACGTTTTTTAGTGGTCTTTCTCCCCCTTTTCCATCAAAGAAAAAGGCCATCAACCACCAAGCCATTAAACACATTGAAATCATTCAAAATCATTCAACCAGATATCTTTGAATTGCTTCATTGATTTTATCATCGAGGCCTTCCAAGAATGAGTAGAAGCATCCAAAATTCTACTCTGAATTTCACAATCAATACATTTATTCACAGCCTCATCAAACAAACTTATTCTTTTAGCACCTTTCTCAACACATTTTGCATCAACTAGCAAACTCAAATAAGAAGAAAGTTTCAACTCAATGTCAACTCTCAATTCTACAAACATCTTGATAAACTCATCTCTTTGACTTTTCTTCAGGGTTAACTAATTATGCAATTCAAGTGCCTTATCCCTTTCTTTACCATAAAAATTTGTTAACATTCTCTAATCTTTACCCATTTCAACCAGTTGAGACTCAATCTGATCAATTTCATCTTTAAACTTATGTGTGGCAACCAACCACTTCAAACAGAATTTATACAACTTTTCAATTTCACCAATCAATAAGCTGAAATTCAATAGATTAAGAATTAGCACCTAATGTGCCTTCCTGCATTTCTCAGTCATCATTTCCTGCACATTTCCTTTAGTAAATTCCCCATTAACATATTCTTTGACCATTCTCTCAATAAGCACTTCAACAAGCTCCTCTGAAAGAAAATCTGCAATATAAATCACAACCAAATTGTTTTGCACTAAATACCTCACAAAAGCCTTCTCAATAACATCCTGCTCATACAACACATGATCATGATAAGAGTGACCGATAGACTTCATATCGCTAGGCTTCTCAAACATTTCCAACATCTTTTCTTCTGTAAACTCATCATCATTAGACATTTCTTTGGAAACTTGTTGCTCCTTATCATCTACTCGCACATTACAAGCTATTCCCTATTATGTCTTTATTTCTTCTTCTTCATCATCATTGTCAATATTCACCGGCACAATTTCCTTCTTCTTCGGAACTCTTTGAGCCTTTTCCCTTTTCTAAACCTTAGAAGTGGAAGCGAGGGAATCTTCAGAAATCCTTCTTGTTTTCTTTGATTTCTTCTCTGGTAGCAACATTCTGGACCTTCCAATAATCTCATCTCTTGTACCAAATCTCTCTGCACAAAGATCTTTTAGCATCATCAAAATTTTATTTTCTAACTTTATGCATTCATCTTCAAAAACCTCATAAGGTAATGGAAATACCCAAGATACTCTCAAAACCACGGCTTCTAAAAAGCAATTATCTTTATCAACTAGAAACACAATGTCATTCTCATACCAGTCCAAAACCTTGGGAGGAATCAAATTCCTCAAAACCAAAACACTTCTAAGCTTTTCAAACAAATTTCTACACATCTTAGAACTATCTTCCAAACCATCTCAATTTATCATTTGATTTGAGGCCCAATGATCATATCATTCCTCCATGCAATGTTCTCTGTTGGCATTCTACTGAGAGGGGGGGGTGAATCAGTGTCTAACCGGTTAGCATAATATTTAAATTTATTAAGAATTTTGTATCCCAAAACAATGTATCGATAAATAAGAATTAATGTAACAATTAAGAATAACAAAGACAGTATAGAGAACACACCATAACACAACATATTTAACGAGGAAACCTGGTGTGGGAAAAACCTTGGTGGGATTTGTGACCCACAATATTCATTCACTAGCCAATGAATAAATATTACTTACAATGAGGGGCCTGCACATGCAAGAAGGCTAGCAGCCTAGAGCTCACTACTCAACTACAAAATAGAAGTCTCACTAACTTACAAAATGGATTATCAAAATCCAATTTAATGTACTGCTTCAAATCAGCAAGGAAGAGTGGAAGAGATTGCAAATCAGACTGCAGATAATTGGGATATATTTTTTGTGGAGAAGGAAAAACAAGAGGAAATGAACCGACCTAAAAAGACATTCAAAGTGTATCAGAAGACAAGGACAAGGGCAAAGGAAAAATTGGTGGAGTTCCAAACATCCAGATTATTGACAATATGCTGCCACCACCTTTGGATACTGCACTGATACACTTAGATGATCCATCAGTTATTGACACTGAAGGTATTACACATGATGATACAAATCCTGAATCTGAGATACTCTTTACCATGAATGTCGATACTGGGGAAGTAAATATTGTTGTGGATAAGGATAATTCAGAGGCTAAGGAAGATAATGTTGGAAGTGGAAACATGGCTAAGAAACCGGTAGAAACTGTTGAAGTTGAGATCCCAACCCAAACAGAGCAACCGTCAGAAACTAAGAAATCTACTGAAGGTAAAGATGTTGGCACAAGGCCACCGAAGACAGAGATACCGACAGTTGAACTTTCAAGAAAACCAACTAAGGTAGAGGTACACTAAATCAAAGAAACTGGCAATCACTGAGACATTAAAACAATCTGAGAAACCTTTGCAGGTTGAAATGCAAACTCAGACTGATCCACCGGAGGAAAATGCAAGTAAAATGGTTACAACTATTGGAATCACAGAGGTAATAAAGGTAATTGGTCAAACATCCGACACATCTACAGGTGAATTCAGACCTACTAATGTTACAGAGGTACTTTTGGATTCAATCAAGAAGATAACGGATTGCAATGCATTGGCCTACAAGAAAAATTGATAACACTTTACCAGTTCTTAAGTTGATTGCACCAAATTGTAACATAGATCATATTAAGGATTCTTTAGGAGAATTGGACACATTGTCCAAATTTATTGTTGATAGTGTAATAAACATTGACAAAGTGAATGAGGACACAATCAAGGAGAGAGTTGAAAAAGAGAAGGACAAATTCTTTGAAGACACCATAAAGAAGTGTATAGAACACTTGGATACATTATTACCGACACTTAACTCTACAATTTTGGAGTACAAGGAGCTATATAGGGAAACATGAAAACCTCACCTTTTGACAAAGGACATAGATAAGGAGATCAGTAGAACATAGAAAGAAATCGATGACATAGCTGATAACATAATTGGTTCATCCGAACTTATATTAGTTATTGAGCAGGAAATAACAGGTTTTGAGGAGAAATTAGAAAAACTTGAGAAAGAGAAGTCAAGGATTAGGTCAAATGCCCGGGAACTTAAAAACAAACTTGGTCCTAAGTTGGACAATCTTACCTCTTGAAGAATTGAAATCTCTAAGGCATTACTTCAAGGAGAGCGATCACCGGAAGAACACATGCACTATCTCACCAACACGATCCAACAGATTGAGGCAACCTTGAACGACAACAAAAGATTTATGTAGAGTCTAAATTTGGTTTTGGCAGACATCTTTCAGATTGTAACCAACCGGTTACATACTTTGAGGTGAAATTTTTGCACTCGTTTGACTATTTTTGACAACCTTTGTCATTGATGTCAAAGGGGGAGTAGTGGAGAGAAAAATGCTAATTCAAAGGAGATCATTTGCTCAGGGGGAGCACATCTTTTTGAAAACTTTTTGGATTTCAGTTTTTGGATTTTTCTCAGAGTGTTGCCATCAATGCCAAAGGGGGAGATTGTTGGCATTCTACACTCTTATGAGAATAATTGATGTTGTCATTGATGACAACCAACTGGCATTCATCTGGCAAGCCATCGACAGTTACTGGCACCGGCAATAGACTTCTACATACACCGATAGACACTTCACCGACAACGGCAACAATGCATACCAACACTCTAGCCGACAGGGAATAAACTTTTGTTTATTGTATTTTAATGTAATTATCTTTTGTAAAGCCGACATGGTACATTGTAAAAGACTCATATATGTATGAGATCTTATAGGTCATTTTAAAAAGAGAGAATGTGAGAGAGAGGAATTTAGATGATAAGCATAAGGCAATTTTGTATAAGGTGATATAGTTGACAGCGAAGGTTTTGGTTATAGACTGAGCTTAAACCGATACTGAACCTGGCATAGTTGATGCTGATTTGAAGCAGTACATTATATTGGATTTTGATAATCCATTTTGTAAGTCAATGAGACTTCTATTTTGTAGTTGAGTAGTGAGCTCTAGGCTGCTAGCCTTCTTGCATGTGCAGGCACCTCATTGTAAGTAGTATTTATTCATTGGCCAGTGAGTGAATAGTGTGGATCACAAATCTCACCGAGGTTTTTCCCACATCGGGTTTCCTCGTTAATTATCTTGTGTTATGGTGTGTTCTCTATGTTGTCTCTGTTATTCTTAATTGTTGCATTAATTCTTATTTACCGGTACACTGTTTTGGGATACAAAGTTCTTAATAAGTTTAAATATTCTGCTAACCAGTTAGACATTGATTCACCCCCCCCCCCCCCCACACCTCTCAATGTCTTTGGAGCTATCATTGATTCTAACATTCTCAATACCAGGCAACAAATGGATAAAATAGAAAATCAAACAAACGATTAGAGAACCATATCAAAACAGATATGCATCACTTTTCATCATCTTCAAGTTTTCAAACAATTGTCGTTGTAGAATCTCACACAAATCATACTCAACATTCTCTCTAACCATCATGTATGATATGAACTTTGGTCGACACACAGGAACCCTCTTTATTCCTATGATAAACTTTGTATGATATTCCATTATTGCATATTTGACTTCTACATCTCTGATGGTGTCAATTCTCAGCACTCTTCCATCTGATACAACATCGGTCAAACGATTCACTTCAATATTCTTAACAAATTAAAACATTGGCACTTCACCAGTCACACATAACCTGGTCGCAACCTGCAATACATCTTGCAAAATCAAGTATGGCATATCAAGCCATAAATATTCACCATGAATCCTACTAAGAACGATTCTGATAATTCTTCATATGCGATCATCAAAAAATAATTCCATGAATCCAAACCCCTGTGTAGCTAGACGTTGATTGTAATTATTAATACTTAATTCAAGTATTAATGAATATCGGAAGAGCCCCTATGCTAGAAAATAAAGATGAGGATATTGTCCTTTTCAATAATGCGTAGAAAATTTATAATATTGACCCACAAGTGGATAGCCACTTGAGATGTGTGTCATGTCCACTTCATAATCATTTTCTATTAGTTGAGGCTTTAAGCTACATATTAGAAATTTGTAAATTTTAATATTTACTTACTCATGGTTGTCTTCTTAATATATTATGTACCATCATTGCCTCAATGAGAGTTCAAGATGTAGAAATAGAGTAAAAGACACAAACCATAAGATAAATAAAATACACAATTACCTTGCCTTTTACCTTTTCATATTGTTGATTGAGTTGAGTTACACTTGTTGACTAACTTATGATGTGTGTTATGACACATTATAATAAATATTTAGTTGGAGTTAATATAACCTAAATAGAATGCCCAATTTGGTGAGTGGATCTAACAAGATTATGATATGAGGAAAGAATGTGTTATTTTTAATCTATGGACTCATATTGAGATTTTGGTTCCATTTATTAAATAGTTTTTCATAGTTTTTTAGTAAATAATTGATGATTTCATGTATTGTATTTCTTATATATTAGGTGCTTAAGGCGAAGGTTGTGTGTAGATTTTTGTAGATATTGTTAATTAGTGAAATTCATGATATCTTAATTTGAAAGTGCATTGTAATATTTCATTTACTAAATAGTACATTGGACTATTATAAAGTGTGGGAATTTTTCTATTGAAAAGTTTTTCCCAAGTACATCTAAATTATGCTATATTATTTATTTTATGTTTATATGTGCTTCTACCACTTTTAATTGTTAAAAGATTAAAATTTCCACAACGTGCACCTCACAAATCAATTTTTAGTCCCAATCCTAAACATTAATTTCTTTTTATGGTTTAAAATTAAAGATAAGGAGATTATTAATGTTTTCATTTAGTATGACCTAACTTTAATTATAAACCTTAAAATTTTCAAGGTTTATAATCAAGGTTAGATGCTTTTAAATATTTGTGTAACAATAATAGACAAAATTGCCTTCGCATATCCTAAGAAGTTATGAATCTAAGATATACTCGAGTTATAGAAGTTGCAATGATAAGGATAAAATGAATAATTTTCTTGCAATTGCATCGTCTACATATTCTACTCCATTTCTTCTTACATTGACCAATCATTCAATTGTAAATTTGATTGCAAGCACAATGTGTGTACATGCTTTGCAAAACCCCATCTGAGCATGTATGCCACTAGATAAAATAGAGACCTTTTCATACCTTTTATTTTGGTGCAGTTTACTCTTATGTATCACTCTACTCATAGGGTTTGGTATATTGAGAGGATTTCTCTTCTATATCATCATTCTTTCACATATCTTGAAGTATGTAGATAGGTGTGATATATCGACCTATTTGGCATTGTAAACATAGATATATCAAAAGATTAAAGTGATAAGAATTTCTTCTATAAGTGATACGGAATGAAGAGTTGTGACTCTCTAAAAATGAGATATAAGAGGGAAAAGAGCATTGAACACCGATTGGGACTAAGAGGGGGGTGAATCGGCCTGGAACTTCAAAAATAGTTATTAATAAAATTATTAAACATCAACACTTTAACCATCAACACATCAAACAAAAACACATAAACAAATGAACACCAAATATACGTTGAAAACCCAAACAGGGAAAAACCACGATGAGAATCTAACTCACAATATGAATAACAATGCTTACAACATTTTAGGTTTGTAGCCAAGGAGAACAAACACTTGAAGGGCAAGATACAAACTACTATCGGAGGACTCACCGTCAATCAACAATGAATGAAATAGTTGAATTGAAAATGAGAAGGATTCTCTTGATCATGAAATTGTCCTTGAATAGTAATCAAGCGACCAATAACATGGCAAACATCTCTGATAATCTCCACTATCACAACACTCTATCTAGCAAAATATATCATCTTCAAAGCTTTTCCCAAACTGACTTTTGCATCACGACAAACTCAAATCTTCTTGTAAATCATTTGCATACACTTCTCACACAATTCACTTCTCATCCATGCCCATTTCATCATTTTGCACATCTTATATATGAGATACAACATTGAAATCCTAAACAAGGGTCAGCCAAGACAATATTACATAAAATAGGCCACTCAGACCAAAAAAACTTAGATTGGTCCACTCCATGATAAAGAGGGAACCAAAACATATCATAATACATCATCCCATGAATAATCCAACAATCTACATACACTACCACATATTCCAAAGGACATTAAAAAACATAACATGTAGATATAATCAGTTAGTCGGCCATATAATCACTTCCAATGCAAAATACTCCATTGCGACCTTCACAAATCAAAGTGAGACCCAAATAATCACCTCAACCCATCTTCCACCACATATGCAAACCAAAAGAACATGATCCACTAAACCACAATGCAATCAACATCATATCTAGACGGCACCAAAAGCATTCGAGACCACCCTGAATACAACATGACACAACCAACACCAAAAGTGTATCCAGACCAAACTCTATCCAGATAACCAAGTTCTGACAAAGCATATCCGGGCCAATATCCATCTGGATAACTATGTTTGACATCAATGACAACCATGTAAGCTCATGCTATTAACAAAGAGATCACTTGAAGTGAAAAAAATGAGGAAAGAAATGAAGGGAAGCATGTGAACCAATTAAGGATTAATGGAAGAAGAAAGGAATGGGAAGTAGGAAGGTTATGTCTCTTTCAAAGGATAAAAATTATAAAGGGTTGTACTATTTCAAAGGGTGGAAATTGTGAAAGGTTGTGTCTCTTGCCAAATGATAGGCATGATGAAGAAATGTGACTTCTCCCTCACATGGGGAGATATAAATGGAAGAATGTTCATTTGAGGAAGAGATGGAAGGGAGATCGATTTGGAGAATAATATATCATTCTCAAAAGCAGCAATGAAATGTAGCAATGAAGGGTGGTGACTCAATTCTAATGAAGGGTGGCGACTCAAGTCTTATGAAAGGTGGTGACCCTTTGACCAATGAAGTATAAAAGAGATCATTCCAATCATTCAAGGATCACTTATCAATCAGCATTCCAATCATTCAAATCAAACAAACAATCAATTAGCAAATCATTCCATCGAATCCACAATCACTTAATCATCACTCACCAATTCCTCAAATCATCAAATTAAAGAAATTCATTCATTCAATCAATCAATCATCAAAGGATTCTAATTTTACAAGGATATCAGATATTTCTCTCAGCAATTTGACTTAACACTCCAGTTGTATAGCTTTGTATGCACACACATTAAATATCGTAACAATATTTATGACTACTTCTGCATATAAGTACCAGTATATTTTTGCATATTAATAATGTCAATATTCTGCATATTTATAATTGATCATGTTGATATTCTAAATATCCATGTTTGACAATACATTATGCTCATATATGTTGTAATAGATCTGAATTGTGATATATTGTTGTTGGTTTATTTTGAGTGTTACTAGTCATGATGGAGGGAGAGAAGTTTACAAGTAGGGGAACAGTATTGGGGTCACCTTCTAGGCATGCCACCTCATGGTAAAGACTGGGGAGTCCCATGAGGGCAAACGGGTACAAAGGGTGTTGCCTTTGGGCCTATTAAGGATAGACTTCCTAAGCACCCTATTGTGATGGCCCTCATGATCTCTGTCACATGTGGTGAATGAATGTGTTAATCTTGAGACATAGGATAGGGGTGGTAAGATTAAGGAAAACAGTGATAGGATACCTCACAAGGTATTCCATCTCATATGGTATAGACCACATGAGACCAAGGGGAACGAGATCCGTCCTTGGGCCTAGGGTAGAGGGTCTCTGGGGCACCCTTATCTAGTCAATCTCTTCTACATCGTATATAATTAAACTCTCAAGCATAATTTATTCTTGTAATTAGGACTATGTCTTACATATATATGATTGGTGTTTCCTAATTAATAGGTCTATTTAATGAAAAATGATTATTGTATATTTTCTAACTTACTTGCAGAGTTTCAATCGAAGGAATAGGTATCTCTAAACCCTACTCTACCTCAATTAGGTTAAAAATTGGGTCTTTTTAATTTGGGGACATTACAATGGTGGACCATGAGATGGGAAACTTATGTTGGTATGAGAGGTCATCAATCTGAGACAAGAATGACATATGCACTAAACCTTCTATGATGTGTTGTTGGATAGTTCCTCAATCCAATGTTTTTTTACAATGAATTTCTCAATCTTGCTAAAGAGGTGAATGAAGGTCTATTCCAATGCATCAAGAGATTTTTTTTCCTAAATCATAGAATCAACACATGATCATGGAAAATTTACCTACATGCTAGTAGAGAAAGAGAGCTTTTTCCATGCTTTATTTCGTAGAAGGTCAAACCACTTTGAAACCAAGTTCTTGACAATTCACATTCAATTTTCCCCTTATTATATGTCACACAAGTTTAAAGTTTGTTAATTTTTTAGAAGATTGAATTATCCTACTAATAGACTATCGGTTAGAAAGAAAATTGGTGGCCAGCTAGTGGAATAATTTTGTTAATGATGTCAGGAATTAAAATGGATGATAATGCACAATTAAATCAGCCATGCAATTCATCTACTAGTGAGCATTCTTGGAATGTGTTTTACCAAACAACTTTTTATTTAAGATAAAAAACCTCAAGGTAAAGAAAACTTTCATTTCCATTGGTAGATTGTGATTATCATTTTAATGCTATCTACAATTATAATTTTTTTTGTATAGGTGATAATTATTGTTTTCTCCCATTTAGATGTAGATGACGCTTTATCATCAATCAACTAACTACATATTGCCCTCTCTCTTGATGGAAGGGTGCAACTATTTGGTGGAAGAATGCCAACAAAGATCACTTGACTATTTATACCCCTAATTCCCCTTAATTCCCAAGAAGAGGAGTCTTCCCAACGGGATAACTATTTAGCTTTTGGTGCAGCCTTGATGTGCCCTCCTCCTTCTACTCCTTCAAATCCCATTGTATGATTGCTTGCTCCAACCTCTCAACCTACTCGTTCAACTTTGAATCAACTTCATATTATTCATGTGGTCGAGGGTCAATCTTCACCTTGTTGATCTTTTGTTGTTGCACACCAACTCATGCTAGAGTGTTGGGTGAGAAGCCAAGTAGAGAAAGGTTTGCGATTGTCTAAGTGGGACCTCAAGGATGCTATCTTTATCTTTTGTTTATAGTTGTTTGTGGCAACTTGACTACAATCGTACCTCACTATTTTTTTACTTTTGGAGAGCTTTGGTTTGCCCCATTGCTCATGGAACATGTTTCATCTGCCTTTTGGCTTTATTAGTGTACATGAGTTCAGACCCTTTCAATTCTACTTATCAATATCAAAAACAAACTAATGCATTTGATTTTAATATATTAAGGATTATCAAGTATGATAACTCATTTGATGTTTGATGGAATTGATCCTAATTTAAAGTGGCTTTTTTGTGCAAAAAGGAGCCACTTGAGAAATATTATAATATCTTAAGGATATTCAACATATTTGATTAAGTGTGGTTGAATCAAATCAAGAGAGCATAATGTTGAAGCTCAATTATCATGAATTATAGCCTTCCACTACAATGTAATTCATAGCAAGTAGCCTCATTAACTTCGTTTGCTTTGCTTTTCTTTGTAGCTTTTTGACATTTGTATTTTGTAGTTTGTAATTGATTTTGAAGGATCAAATATTGAAGTCAAACTATCGAGTAACATACTATACAATGTGCACTATTGGGTTCATTTGCTTTGTTTATTTGCAACTTGACATTATTTTTTGGTGGCCAACTACTGGAAATATTTTGGTAGTCATTTGCCACAAATTAATATAGACAATCATGCACAATTAAGTAAACCGTGCAATTCATCTACTAGTGAGCATTCTTGGAATGTGTTTTACCACAACTTTTTCCTTAGGACAAAAACCTTCAAGGTAAAGAAACTTCAATTTCCATTTATAGATTGAGATTATTGTTTTCCTATTATCTACAATTATAATTTTTATTTCATATGGGTAATAAACTAATGCATTTGATTTGATTATATTAAGGTTTGTCAAGTATGATTACCCAATCGACCATGATGAAATTGGTCCTAACTTAGAGTGGTTTGTTAATGCAAAGGACCCATTAGAAAAGAAAGATTATAATATCTTGAGGATGTTCAATATACTTGATGAAGAGTGGTTAAATCAAATCAAGAGTGAGCATAATGTTGAATATCAATCATCATGAATTATAATCTTCTACTACATTGTGCTTCATTGCAACTAGCCTAATTGGCATCGTTTGCTTTGCGTTTCATTGTAGCTTGACAAACTAATGTATTTGATTTGACCATATTAAGGATTGTCAAATAAGATTACCTAGTCGACCTTGATGAAATTGATCCTAACTTAAAGTGGTTTATTAATGCAAAGGACCCACATGATGAGAAACATTCTAACATCTTGAGGATGTTCAATATGTTTGATGAAGAGTGATTGAATCAAATTAGGAGTGAGCATAATAAGTATCATGAATTATAACCTCCTACTAAATTGTACTTCATACCAACTAGACTAATGGCCTTCATTTGCTTTGTGTTTCTTTGTAACTTGACATTTGTATTTTGTAGTCTATAATTGATTTTGAAGGATCAAATATTGAAGTCAAACTATTAGTAACATACTACATGTGTGCACTATTTAATGTGAAAAATCCATATTTGAAAATGTATTGTGTATTTTCTCCATATCTCTTACTATGTGCAATCAAACCAGATTTCTCTTCTCTTACGACCTGATCCTAATGATGGAACACACGTGTAATTGAAAATGATGATGAAGAAAAAAAATATAGAAATATACCAAACTAATACAATAGATTATGAAAATTGTTTTTAAAAATAGAACACCAATTTTTTTCTTAAATTTTTATGTACTTATAAAATTTTCAATTACATTCCAAAAATTGAAAATATTTTATCTTTAATTTACTGAGATATTCGCAAAAATACTATGTGTTTCCATGGTTGCAATAACTTAGCTTTCTGATATCATGTTTGCTCATTCATTTCTTTTTTCTTTAATTAATTTTACCACAAAGTAGTACTCAGTGGAATATGCAACGATTATCGAAACAAGTTCACTTTGTTATAATACTTAATTTCAAAATAAATTTACTTCGTTTCAAACGATGATGTGATTTTTAAATAGATTTCATCTTTCATTGACAGTGTGACATGTTGCACACGTGCGGGGAATAACGTCAGCGCCGAGTTGAGCGCTACATATGAATTTGATGTAAATTGTTCGCAGTTCCCTAGCAAGAAAGGAATACTTAAATCTGTAAATAGCCATTTCTCTTTTTTTATCTTCTTGTCCTAGATAGTAGATATATACATTTAAAAACCCAAGTGAGATGGGCAATGCTTTCATCTACTTTGGATCCATTTCCTTGGGACAGCCCTTAGTGTCTTAGTTAGATGGTTTATATAATGGTTTATATTATATAGGATTTTCGGTTCAAATACAAGATGTACACGTTTTACTTACTACAGAATTTAAATTTGTAACTTCTCTTTCAAGAGTACAAGTTTTCTATCATTAGACCAATTCAGATGTACTAAATTGCTCACCTAAATCAAAGATAAATAGCCAACAAAACAAAAACCACAGAATCATCAACAAACAAGAAAAACAAATAATAGTGGATAGTCCATAATTTCAATTCTCATAATTGCAGTGGGATCAACCCAGCATAAGCAGACAATCATTCTTTACCTGGAGCTTCCAACGTATTTTATTTTTTTCTCATTTTAACTATATTAAAAGACAGATGAAAAATCATATCCGTGAGAATAAAGCAGATGCATATTGTTGCCAAGAAACACAACTGGTGTCTCATCGATTTTCTTAAATCTTCTTGACATCTAGTCTGATTGAATCTGATCCTTGGTCAAAGAGAGAAAAGTCATGTTGTGATTGCTCGTTATTTCAGGGGCTGAAAATATGATAGATTTGAAAGTGTAAAGGTGAATTGGCAAGGATGTTTGGTCTTTTGTCCCGAGATTATGTCTGTTTTTGTAGGAACAAAACAATAAAGGAATCCTTCCTCAGACTGGCCTCATCTCTAAAGTACTTTTCATATCAGTAATGAAAACCAGCAATTAATGGAAATCTTGCTCAAAATTGATGACAGATGCATCTTATAATACAAATGTCTTAAGGTATACCAAGCTACAGGCTACCACAATAACCTCATCTGATTGTAGAAAACCCAACCATCTCAAAATCTACGTATCTAGAGACCCAATTAAAGAAGACCCTAATATGATGTATGATGTATCTCATAGTTGATGTGTTTTAAAATCTCAAGATCGTATCCATAATTTCCAATTATATTTGGAATCTGGATACATAGGCCATAATAATATGGCCTCATCTCTAAAGTACTTTTCTCCTAAAGTGGGACAACGCATTGTATGATGTATCTCATAGTTGAGGTGTTTTAAAATCTCAAGATCGTATCCATAATTTCCAATTATATTTGGAATCTGGATACATGGATGAAGTTAGATAACTCTCAGCAATATTGGCGCTCAAGTTATTGCAATCTAATCCAGAAAACTCAGCTTGACAACATAAATAATATTGGTTGTAAGAATAGAACCAGAGTTGGTGAATGTATCATGATTATTGATCATGGCTTTATAGGTCAAATAGGCCTACTTTCACATCGTCTAATGATATTGTTTGAGACGGGCCCAGTTTGAATTTTATGGGCATGTATCTAATTTAGCAAGTGCAATCTGCAAAATTATAGTTTAAATTATGGACCAAGAGTGCATCCCTCGTTCAAAAGAAGTATTCCATGATTTTTCCATATGTCCATTCTTCCAGTTGCAAACATCATTAGAATAAAAGAGGAGAGCTTCTGGGATATGCATTGAGATGTTTTTCTGATAAGAGAATAGATCCACTAATAACACAAGTGATTGGGTAATCATCAGCACTGGTTGCATTGAGTGTTTCTTTGTCAGTATTTCAATTATGCATTTTTTGCAATAATATAGTTAGGTACACTTGACACTGACATGACTGTCACTCAATGTAAGGTTCAAAGTGCAAACACTTTATCACCCTAAGTGCTCACCAACTACATAAAGACATCGAATGGTTATGGCCTGGATTCTCGTCTTCTACTCTTCCAGCAGGAAGAAGGGAGATACTGTTGTGATGATAGTCTAGGCCATGTATGGCCAGGACGGTGATTATTTATTGGTAGCATTGATGTATTTACAAATAAGACCAAACCAAGCTAAGAAGACAAGTTTTAGTATATATGACCATGCATATTGACAAAGTGTTATGCTTTATTGCAGAAATGGGCCAAAAAAATGGAGCTTAGAGTTGTGAATCCCCGCATTGGCCAAAACAATCATGCAGGAACTACCGATTAAAATTTCCTAAAAAGTACTTCAAATTCAACTTTTTGAACATTCCTAGGCAAGAAACTATGAATGGGTGAAATTGACTAGTGGATAAAAGTAAAACAGGCAACAATCTGCATGAAGATCAAGTTCCCTCACCCAGGCCACAATATGATATCCAACCAAGATCTAACACAGGCTTCCACAGAAGTTATTGGCTGGTCTCTAGTCCCTAGTGCACGAGATCAAAAACCTAAAACTATATGCTTTGCACATTCTATTTGGAGAAGCTCATAGTATCAATCTACTAAATGTCAAATATGACTGAATATAGAGAGACCAAACCGAAAACACAAAAATCTAGTGGCACACAAAAATAACACATAAAAACTCAAGCAAGACATGCTTTAACATTATTGCTGTAATTCAGAAGTGAAGCTCAAATATTTTGACATCCTAGAGATCTGTCCACTGGATCTGACAGAGATGCAGAAACATGAAATCCATAACTGTAATATAGTTTCCAATTTCATTCTTACATAGAACCACAATATGAATACAAAATTAAAACAAAATAATTTTACAAGAGTACTCCAGTTATAGGAAAGAAATGGATTTTCATGCTGCAATTCCAGAAGGAAGTACTTCAGGGAGTTATGTTTTCAGGACAGCCTCAATTAGGAAAAGGGTGGAGCAGGAGTGAAAGCTTCAGAAACATAGCCATGGAACCATAAAGCGAATCCCCTTATATACACCACCACTATATGAGATCCAAGTGAGAAATTGGGTGGACATCTCACTAAGTTACAAGTAGATCCTCTCTGAAACATGAATTAAAGTTTAAGATTAATGACTGAAATTCTATACTTATTTAATATCACACATGACTGAAATGTAAGCAACCAAATTAGAACCATAGGCTCGAAAACCTAGTTCACTCCAAAAGCCGACTCACAATGACCAGAATGTTATAGATGTGACTAATCCTGCAATCCTGAATTTGACTTGGCTCTTTGAGAGAAAAGTAATCTCTATCTGGCATCAAAATTACCAAAAAAATTTATTATTAGTAAGAGTTAGTTTGATTCAACATTTAATCAACTCTCCAAGAGTTATCAACAGCCAAAAATTATTTGGAGTTCTTGCTGGGTGTTCTGTCAAATCTTAATCTGAGAGTGCGAAAATCCTTCTAACTAGCATCTTTCGGTAGGGGGCATCATATATCATAGGCAAAATCCAGTTACAATCCACTGAATAAGTATCTGGGCTATTGTCTAAGTTAAATTACTCATTTGACCTGGTTCTCACAGGTTACCTAGTACCACACTGAAAATGATCAACATATTGAATTTAAACTAGATTTTGGAAGACCATTGTTAAAGAAAAATCAGTTAAAAACTAAAACTTGTTTTCCCTAATTTTTCTATAAAATACATTCCTATTGTAATTAAACCTTAGGGTTTCTGTAATTTAACAGGATATCCCATGATAAGGCTCAACTATCATCTTTTTGCTACACAGCAGTCCCGAGTGATTAAAGCCTAAAGTCATTATAATAATCTACAGGCACAGCAGAAGCTACAACATGTGCCTACTACTATAGCATCATCACCTGTCACTGAAACATGTGAAGGGAAATATAAAAAAATTTAAAACTTAAAAAATCTGGGCAAGTCTTTTGAAAGAACTCTTGGTATTATAAGTTCTGTGAAAGTAGAGAATCCTTTTCTGACTAAGATTCCACAGGTTCTACACTAACCTTAGGCAGTTTCTCGAAGAAATTTTTTTTCGTGCACTTTTGGAATTCTTCATTGATATTCTTCATTTCCAAATGTTCAATACTATTGGAATAATTCTTATGTTATAAAGAAAAGGCCAAAGAATGAATGTTAGCCACTAAATCATCCACTACTGAAAGCCATGCCCCAATAGATACCCGATCTTAAAATTGGAGGAAGAACAATAGAATGTGCAACAAGCAAATAGGGTTTGGTAGTAATGGTGCGATGGATATTGATTTCATTACAAAGAACATAAGTATTTTCCTCACAAGGTCAAAATTTTCAGGGTTTACACGAAGAAAAAAATGCATTTGGTGTGTGCACAGAATAGTTAGCAGGAAACTCCATTATAGGAGCATGAACTGCAACCACATCCCTATACCCACAAATTCTATGATTACATTTATATATAATATAGTCATCTCCTTATTCATTTACCCGCATGCCCTGATTTGTTTGCTGTCCCTAATCCGTCTCCATATCCCCATAGCCTCTGGTAACTATGGTGCACAAGTAGACCGAAGATACGGTCAACATTTTGAACATACACTGTTAAGGGTTTAAAACGTACCATAAGAAAAAATGCTTAGATTATTAACCTACACAAGGAGACCTTCCTTCGAATAACAAGAATGACATTAAATAGTATTTAATGCCACCATTCGGCATAAGAAAGTCCAGCAATACAATATATACAATTTTGTAAAAACGATGTAGATCCATCTCTAGGTACATATAAAAGCATTATACATCCAGTACCTGTTCAGAGATCGAATGGAATGATACAATCGTTGCTTTCTTTAAATCAGAGGTCAATCAAGTTAGAGTTTTATTAGTAACTAGAAAAGCTCCTTCTGGAAGAATTAACAGGGGGCTTGTTCTGCGTCAAATAGAAAAGATCGTCCGTCATTAGCAAAATATACTCTAAAACCTCGGTCCGGGCATTTGTTAGATCCAGACGAGGAAGCCGCAGCTCTCGAGCCCTATAGGCAGGGGAAGGCGTAGGGTTCAAGCCATCCCACTGGAGCCGAAGCTTATAATCAATCTTTCTGTAAACAAAAACCTCCTTATCCACAGAACTAGTAACATTGAAAACGCTCCACCCACGGCCTGCCAGAATTCTGGTGAACTTCTCCATACTATCGACAAATTCCCTGCTGATGCGCACAGCAAGCGAGGACTTGCGCGGATAAGCGACAGGGCTTCTATTATTTGACGGAAGATTTTCGACCCTAAAGAGGCCTCTGCTGAGGGTTACAAATTCATGAAGCTGTTGAGGGCAGGCATCAGTCAAGTGAGGAAAGGGCAGCCAGACAGACTCACGGGCGGCCATGCCAGGCCACGAATATATGAGGCGGCCATTGATTAAGTCCCCGCAGAATTCCATGCCCACATCCCGAGCTATTTCGGCCACCCGGAGCTCATCCTTCACCACTTCCTCCGTCGGCACGAACACCAAATACGGGAAGTCTCTGCCATTGCCCATGCTCAGACTCAGTTTCCGGCTCCGGCTCCTCCATTTGGGCTGCTTGGGCAAGTAAAGAACCGCCTTGCGCAAAGAATTCCGGCGGTCTCCGTCGTCTCGGAGGACCAGGGATCGAACCAGGCTCAGTGACAGCATTTCCTCATTGCTTTAAAAATCGAAAAGGGCGAGCGGCGGAGTTTGCTTTCAGATTTGCAGAACAACACAAAAGTATCATGAAGAATGATGGGGCTCCAGATCAGCAGATAAAGAGAGCCTTTCCGTTACTTTTGGGCTGAGCTTTTAACGGAAAACGCGACATTAAATGCTTAGGCGCGCATTACCTTTTGAACTGGACTTCTTCATGGCCTCTGAATCTGCTACGATTTCGTTGTTTACATACCAGTTCATCTTTTTCCCCTGCAGGCTACATTCTTTCTACATGTAGGCCAACTGATTGCTTTTATCTCGAAGTCGTAAATGATGTAACAGGAATCTCCGTATTTCCTTTTGTTTATTAGTTTCTGCAGGTAGGCAGGTTCCTTGTGCATAATTGCAGGTTCCTTGTGCATAATTGTGTTGTCAGTTTAAAGTAAAGTGAAGAGACTAATGTCTGCGAATTTCCGCGTCAGAAATATTATTTTATTTGGAACGATATACATGCACTCCGAGGTCTGTGGAATGAACTCCAAGGTCATTGGATTGAGTCGAAAATTAATTTTGAGTTCTAAATTAATCAAATTTAAAAATAAAAATATGTTTGAGTACCTATTTAAGAGTATTATGCATGGTGGTGTTTGATTGCAAAGGTTGGCAATGCAAAAATCTACATATCTAATCTAAAAGAATAACAAACAAATCATTATGAATTGTAGAAACTTCATAAATTCAACATTATATATTTTTTAAAATTATACATAATTGATAAAATTGAACAATATTATTATACTTTAATTATAAATAATTAATGAACTTTTCTTTGTATTGATTGTTCTTTATTTTACAAATATTTTAAATGTATATTTATTTTTTTAAACAAAATTTAAAATAAAATGATTCTTATTTAAAACAAATAAAAATATATGATTTACATTAAAAAAAATTTATAATTCATTTTATATTATTTATATAAATGATTACTTTCATTTAATTATATTAAATAAATAATATGTACTTCAATAAATAAAAACTGTAAATTAAGTTTGATCCATATCGAATCAGTTTGACCCATATCGACAAGTTTGACCCATATCGACAAGTTTGACCAATATTGACAAGTTTGACCCATACCGAATCAGTTGACCCATATCGAATCAATTTGACCCCTATCGACAATTCGTTTAACTCATACCGATTATTGAACCATATCGACAATCAAGATCCATACCAACTTGACCTATGTCGAATTTGAACCATATCGACATTTGACTCATATCGAACAATGACTCACATCGACCCTAGACCGACTTTTCGACATCTCGCATCTCAACAGATGCAATCGATGCATATCAACACATCGACAAGGTGCAAAACATCATAACGAACCCAAAAAATATAATTTCCACGTGCACAAATGAGATGGAAATGGGCCCTTGAGGGTTTATATAGTCCACGTTGATGCAGGCGACTGTGGTGCCTCGGTGGACGTGTGGGGCATGTAATGAGCCAAAATATGACTTTGTTTTGTTAGATTTTGTCATAGAATTCTTGCTTAGGTCATGTGTCTAGGTAGTATATGGGTCAAAGGACTTTCCTGGTTGATGTCTTTTTAAGTATTTCTGGAACTGATTTATCATATACCTAAGGTTGTTATCTAATGATTTTTATACAGTCCATCTATGCAGATTATCTAAATTAATCTTATAATGTGGTTAATTTATGTTAACATCAATAGATACACATGCTTTTGTGCACATTAACGCCATGATGCAGGGTCAGCCAAGATGAAAGAAAGACTAATTTGGCGGTTAAGAAAAACATCAACGTGTCGCTAGGATGCGAACCCAGTCAAAGTGGAGCATCATTGGAGAAGATCGTAACCAATTGATTGCTTCCTCAACAGAGCGGTTTGTGGAGAATTCATAATTCCTAGTGGAGCTTAAATCCAAGAAGGAGGTTGCACTATATTTTTTCAGCTGCAGGACAGTTGTTGTTGTTCTGTTTTCCTGCGCTGACTTCTTCTTTAATGTAATAAATCTTGTTCACCTATTCCTTTGGGACGTGGGTTGATCAGTTAGGAATCTGTTATAAGTTTCTTTATAAATAAAGGTCTCTATCTCCTCACAGGGGGAGAGACAAAACTACCATAGAATTTGTAGTATTCAACTTTCAGACTTATGTATTTGCAATCAATTTGAAATAAAGAAGACGATGTTATTTTGAGCTTATCAGTTGTTATCTAAAGTTCTGGATATACTCACTCTTGAGGGGGGCCACTTGGTGAGTAGTCCCTCTGTGTTTTTCAGTTAATTTCCATTTTGTTATAGTTGTTGTTGTGGTATTCGACTGTTCCTGCAGCCACTAGAAACAGTTCTTGTGTTTGTTCTTGCAGCCAAAGCGGGCAAAGTAGTTCCTATCCGCTGACCAGAACGTTGTCATTCAGTAGTAATTGCTTAAGTTACTTTCAGTTGTGAGTTTTGATAAAGTATTAGTTTACCATGTTTCTGCATATTTATTTCAGAGAATTTCCTTTTAGAGCAGTAGGATAAAATGGTTGCAATTTGAACTTAGTACACATACAGTGTTAGCCCGTTTCAAGTTTATGTCCCTAGTCGATAAAGTAAATGAGCCTTTGCTACAGGAGAGTTAGTTGTTCAGTGAGGATGTCCAATCCCTGAGCTAAGTTTTTACAATCTAGTTGCTATTCCAATTGCGGTGACCAACATTTTTGGCACCGTTGTCGGGGATGGTGCCAAACTAAGAACCTATTGTAACCATTAGTTTTAAGTTTTTTAGTTCGCTTTAAGAATTAGCTCTTAGAATTCATTCATAAAATCTACATGCATAGAAGAAGAAGAGATGCATTAGGGAGGTTTCTTCCCTCGCATTCCACTCTTGAAATAAGATCAAATCAAACCCCAGAAATAAATCCTTTTGTTGAAGCTTTTGTGCAAGCTAGAAACCAAGGTGTTTTTTATTTATCAGAAGGAGACCTTGACTTCTTAAACGAACCCCCTGATTATAATATTTTACCTTTAGTTCTTTATCAAGGACCAATGGCAGGAAATCCTCCAGGAGGCGGAGGAGGGCATCCACCTCCGCCTGTGAACCCAACATTTGAATTCCCTATTCCTAACTTGCATGATAATGCAAACTTGAAGAATATACCAGCCTCCTCTCTTCCAAAGTTTTATGGCTTGGTCATAGAAGATCTAGATACCTTTCTGTTCAAATTTGACATTCTTTGTAGAAGTTATGATTATACCACCGATGCCCATAAACTCAAGTTATTTCTTGCTACTCTGAAAGAAGTTGCTCTTAGGTGGTTTATGAGTTTAAGTAGAGATGTAATCACTTCCTGGGATGAAATGAAGGAAAAATTCTTGGAGAAGTATAAAGATTAATGCAGGAATGGATCGACATGGTGATGATATCTTCCGAATGACACAAAAAGAAGATGAAAGTCTGGAAGATTATCTTGACAGGTTTATGTTCAGTGTCAGGAAATCCAAGCATAACACCTTAAGTGAAGAATCTTTGAAATTGATTTTTCTAAGGGGAATCAACGAGGATTGTATTGACTCATTGGACCTCATGGGAGGAGGAGATGTTACTCAAGCTCAATGGGAAGACATCAGGAAGATTTGTCAAAAATATTCCAGAGCTTCTGCCAAGAAAGGTAGATGCCATAGGCCTGGATCTTCAACAACAAAGCATCTACAACAGTTTCAAGGATGGAAATAACTCATTTGCTAAAGGACTTTAAAGAGGATGTTATTAACAATATGGCTACTCAGTTGGATACACTTCAAAAAAAGAAGAAGCATGAAGAAGCAGAGACAATGCTCGTTGAGTTTTGTCCTCATTGTAGGCAAAAGAAAAAGGACTACAAGTGTAAGCTCCTTGCTAAAATTGACAGCCAACAGGCTCCTCCAGATTTTAAGCCAGTTTATGGAGATGATAAACAACTCTTCTATGTTGCACAACGAAGGCCTTGGCCTCCAAGACAAGGTATGCCACAAGATCCATTGTCTTTTTCTAGTCCTTATATAAATTTTAATGCACAAAATAATCAATGGAAACCTCCATATTCCCAAAATTTTGGGAATTATACTACTCAGCCTTGGAATAACTCCCAAAATCCTTGGTCTAATTATCAAATCCCTTCCTTTCAGTGGCAGTAGCCACAAGAGAATTGCTCACAACCTCAGGGTAACTGGCAACAATCACCTCAATGGAGGGGAGGTCAGCAATGGTCAAACCAATCATTAGGTTTCCTGCAGCCACCACAATAGTCCCAACAACCAACTTTAATGCCACCAGCTTCTAATGCTGCTCTACCTAAGCCAACTCAACTGCCAACACAACCTGTACCAAATCCTAATAACAAACCTCATCAACAGCAGCAAGTTTATTCAACTGATCCTAATCAATATCTTGCATACTCTCTTAGTATAAGTGATGTTCACTTATAGTCAGGAGCAACTTTTCCTGCCCCATCTCCTCCATTTATAATAGATGTAAAGCGGAAAAATCGAACCCTAGTCGTTCTCCCCTCCCTAACTCCGAGGAGAGAGAAGGGAGAGTCACTAGGGTTGATGGTTTTCACTTAGGAGGGACTTTACATTCAAAAGAGGGGTTGAAACCCACAAGATCCAATCCCACGCAATGCAAGATTGGATTCTATATGAGTTTCAAGGGTTGTGATAGCAAGGATACCCTCTTTTGTAAAGAATGTAGATAGAAAGATTAAGCTAGGAATGCATAGAAAGTGAGAAAGATTCGCTTATAAACTGAGATAGGGATATAGGATGAAGCTGCGGACCTGGAATTAGCTGTAAAATGTCGATACGGCGCTGTCCTGCAAATTTGAGCAAAAGTTGACGGGACGATGGCGCCCGGCTTGCACACGGTCCTCCGAAAAATCCGTGAAACGAAGGGG
Source organism: Cryptomeria japonica (assembly GCF_030272615.1). NCBI lineage: Eukaryota > Viridiplantae > Streptophyta > Pinopsida > Cupressales > Cupressaceae > Cryptomeria > Cryptomeria japonica. The sequence continues at coordinate 203,083,209 of NC_081409.1, forward strand.
GATCTGTTCGTCTCTGCACAAGGATTCCAGATCTTCAATTTCAGCCGCGTACCTGCAACCTACACACAGAAAAGCGAAGACGATTGGGGGGTTAGGGATGAGGGGTTTGCCTTTAGGTCAAACCCCGGTTTTGGAATTAACCAAGAAATGAGAAATACTGTAAATGTAATGTAAAACAAGTACTAATACCTTGTTGTAAGGATGTTTGTATCCTTATATGCGAAGGTATAGATGTTGTTGTTTGTTGTATGTTGTATGTTGTAGCATGTAATGTGTTGTAAGTGATCTCCTCTTCAATGGTTGAATCCTTGTCTTGAATGCAACACTTAGCCTTGAATGGAGACTTAGAATAATCAATTGCTTGAAGGAATGCTTGAATGCTTGAATGCTTGAATGTTTGAATATCGTTTCCACCTTTTTCCATCCTCTCCAAAATGAGAGAGGAAAAGTAGTTTATATACTTGCCAATTAGGGTTACAAGATTGATTTTCCCGACCTTAGGCCGACCGGGAAATGTTATTTTCCAATTTGCAAACAAAAAGGCCCGAAGTCCCATAGGAGACCGGGCCCAAAATAGGGCCAGGGACCCGGGCGCTGGGCGCCATGGTCCTGGGGGACTAGGGCGCTGGGCGCCCTAGTCCTGAAGGACCAGGGCGCTGGGTGCTCTGGTCCCACCTCCCGGGACAGCAGGGTGCAAAGGAGGATCAGGCCAGGGTGCAAGAAAATGCAGTTTTTGGTGTCGTGAGCAAGTTTCGGGGTCTCCATTCAGGTTTAGTGTTACGTCGCCATCGTGAAGACCGAAATGTAGTCGAAATTGCAAGTGTCACAATTTTAGGACGCTACATTTAGCCCCCACTTTAGCGGGAGTATAAGCGTACGCCAATACTTCCGGTAAAGTACAAGGAAACAATATTGAAAAACTTTCACCACGTCAAGGAGGCAAGATACACCAAGCCCCCAGTGGACTAAGGATCTTACGACTTCGATTGACAAAGTAAAAGGGAAGATCACGAGGGAGAACCATGACTGTCAGTAGTAAGGTTCCCTCACTATGAGTCATGCAAGAAAGATATCAAAAATTTTCAAGGCAAAGCTAAATTTGCCAAGAAATTTTCAAGTATCTTGAAAAGATATGAACGGGATTTATGCCCCCCTACATTAAAGCGATCACACACGCCTCACCGGGGGTGATTGCTTTAAGGTAGTGATACATATAAGAATGAGAAAGGAAAGGAGCACGTTATCGCAAGGATTTAGCCCCCAAGTGTGAGATAAACCCAAGGATAATAGACACAAAACACAAAGCACAAGGTGACTTCGCTTTCCTTGGGGTCAGTATGCTGTATGATAATTCATGTATATCATATGTATGTATGCATAATTGTTCTTCATTCCCCAATCAAGGAAGGTCACCTAGAAGAAGGGAACACATGTGTCTTTTGAGTCAACATGAGAGAGACCAAGAGATCTCAATGCTTTGCATCGTCCTCAAGTAGACAACACTAAGGACAACAAATAGAAGAATGAGAATAACATATAGAAGAAGTAACAAAAGAAATAGAGGAGGAGAATCTGCTATGCTAATGAAACTAGTCTAGCACGTCATCTACCCCCCGATCTTGCTGATCAATGTTTCGGGAAGGTAGGGAACACGCTAGAGGAGGAACATCCAACACAGCAGATGGAGCTATCACAAGATCCAAACAAGGGCTATGTTCATATCCCAAGCCACAGTGTTCTTGTCTAGGAGCTAGGATAAGTGCTTTAGAAAATTCATTAGATAAATGGTTATCAATATCAACAAGTTCATATTCACTATCAGAATGAACAGGAGAAGTAGCATTTTCATAATGAATAACATTTTCATCTATATCATCATCAAGATTTATGAAAATAGGATCTTTAACTCGCACAGGATCAAGACCATCATGCATCTTATGTTTAGGAGATTTCGTCTCAATCGTCGGCTGAGGAGAAAATGGAATAATACTTGTTGAAGGTGTTTTTGGGGATTGCAAAGTTTGAGAGGCAGCTACCTGAGCTCTAAGACGACGCTTTCGTCGGCGTTCACGTGCAGAACGATTCCGTCTAGTCTTAGTAGGAAGATTAGGAGATTGAGGAGGAGGAATGTTCTCATCCTTATCACTTGGGTGTTTAGGTTGTGGTCTCTTAGGTTGAATAATAGGAGAAGAGGAAGGTCTCTTCTCTCCATAAGAGGAAGGAGGAGGAACTGCTCCATATAAGGGAGGAATATTCGGTTTAGGAAGGAGACCAAGTCCATCATGATGAGGAGGGATAGGTCTACTTTTAGGAAGTTTATTAGATATAGGCATAGTCACATCCATAGGAATGGGTTGGGAATCTTCTTGAGGAAAGACATTAGTTTTATCTTTCAAAGGAAGAACTTCCTTCTCAAGAATGATAGGAATGTCAAGTTTGGGTGTTCTAGGTTCACTTAGAGATAAGATCATATCTTTTTTCCACTTTTGATAAGATTTGAAAAGATGATCACTTCGCGGAGGAAGGGATTGGAATTGTTTAGGCCAAAAATAATCAATAGGAACACTAGAAGTTCTTTCAGCTGGTTTAAAGAGACTATGATTGACAGTAACAACTTCACCATTATGGGGAAATTTCAAACACTTGTGAATAGGAGAAGCAATAGCTTTCATGGAAGATAGCCAAGGATAGCCTAGTTTCACACAAAATTGTTCGGATGATGGAATAATAGCAAAGTCCACATCAAGGGATTTGTTATGGACCTCGATAGGTAATGTAATAGAACCAATTGCAGGAGAAGAAAATGCATCAAATAGTTTCACAATCACATTTGTTTTGTCATAGATCACTTGATTCAATTGCAAAGTAAAAAGAAATTCTTCAGTAATGACATTAACCATACAAGAAGGATCAATAAGCACTCCACGGCAAGGTGTATTCTTGACTTTTGCAACTATATATAAAGGACCATCAGGTGCCCTGATAGTCTCACTGGAATCAAATGTGATGGAAGGTTCTTTAGGGATTTTCTGCTGGTCTACAAAGTTAATCACATTCAGAGTCATAGACACAAGATCATCAGGTGAGACAGAGGAATCAGTAGTATTAATCGCATTAGAGGTATGAGAAGGCAATGGATCGGTAAAAATCTGAAGATTTTGGTTAGGAGGAGCTACAGATGTGTTGCCTTTATCATTCACACCAAAAACAGAGATAGTATTATTATCAATCAAATCTTGAATTTTCCCCTTTAAAGCAAAACATTTTTCAGTATCATGCCCAGGATGACGATGAAATTGACAAAAAGATTTGTTATCAAAATAGGGTGAATTAATCTTTGCAGGATCAATTTGCCTTATAGGAGGAAGAGTAAGTACATTTTGTTCCAATAACTTATTCATAATACTATGCAATGATTCATTCAAAGGAGTAAACTTTCTTTCTTTCTTGAAAAACTTAGAAATAGGAGACACACCTGATGCTACATTCACATTGTTGTTGATGATGTTTTCATTGAATTTAATGGACTCTTTGTTCGGTTTAAACTTCCCAAATGGTTGTTGACTACTATCACCCTTATCACTCGGAGCCATAGGATGTGATTGTTCCATTTGACTCACAGTCAGTTGATAATTGTGAAGAGTTGCGCACAACTGTTGGAAAGAAGTAAACTCAGAAAACAGGAGTTTTTCTCTAATGTCTTTTTGTAAATTAGAAATAAAGATTCTTTGAATATCATTGTCAGGCACTGGAAAGGAAATTTGAGCATACAAATGCTTATATCTACCAATGAAATCAGTCACTTTTTCTTTAACACCTTGTTTACAATGCATTAAATCAATCAAAGTAACTTTAGGACTTATATTGTTTTGAAATTGTTGAATGAAAGCATTTGCAAGTTGTTCGAAAGAAGTAATAGAATAGGAAGGCAACGAGCAATACCATTGTAGGGCTTTGTCTCTTAATGTTCTAGTAAACAGTTTTGCAAGCAACCTTTGGTCATAAGCAAAATCAGTACATATTGTTTGAAAGGTCTTAACATGTGTTAGAGGATCACCCTTACCATTATAAAGCTCCAAATGCGGAATTTCAACATGTTTAGGGGGAATAGCTCGAACAATGTCAAAAGAAAGTGGACTCGCAACATCAAATGTGGGCACACTAAACTTAGATTGATTCATAGAGGCAATTTGTTGCTGTAAAGAAGAGACAGTTTGTGCAAGATTATTAATGGCCGCTTCAGTCGAAGAGTTCATATTAGACGTGTTAGATTGTGATGGAGGTGTTATGTTATTGAAAGAAGGTAGAGAGTAAGGTGGTGGGACACTATGATAGTTAGTCATAGGAGATGATTGGACATGAGGAACACTACAAGGAGGAATGGAAAACGAATTGCCCCCTTGCGTCATGTTCATTTGTGGAGATATAAGAGGAACACTCGCTGAAGGAATGAATGAAGAAGTTGGATTGAATGAAGGAAGAGGGTTGATTGAAGAAGAGGGATTGCCCCCATGACTGGTGATCATAGGAGGAATGTCTTGTGTTGAAGTAGTCATTATGTTTGATGTAAAAGTAGGTATACTAGCAATAGAAGTCGTCAAAGGAATAGAATGATTGTCCTGAGTAGGAGGTTGTGTATAACCTAAGGTTTCGGCACAACTTTTCATAGGCATCACATTTGAATCCACAATGTGTGCAATACCACGCAAAATATCAATTCCATTCTTATCACTTTGAAGCATACGTTTTAGACCCTCAATTAAAGGAAGAGCTTGACTATCAGGGTATTCTTGAGACATCCATTGTCGAAAATCGTCAAATTGGTTATCCAATTTTGAAAGTTGTTCTACAGAAACCTCATGGAGAGCTTCTTCATCATTAAGAGGATTAGAGGAATTACCCATGTCCTCGTTAAAAAGACCATTCAAATTAGGTTCCATCTCCTCAGTGATTAAACCTTGGAAAGACTTAATTCTAAGGCTTCGTCTAACGGGAATAGTGTAAGTAGGGCTTATTGTTGTAAAACTCATGCACTGAAGAAAGAGAGAAGATTTTGAATTTTTAGAGGTAGCAAATTTCAGTAAAACCAGCCAATCTTCTAGATTTAAGCTGTTAAATACAATCAGGACAATCTCCCAAAATTTCAGAAAAAATGTCTGGGACCGTGGCGCTCGGGGTGCACACGGTCCTCGCAACTTTTTTCGAAATTTGCAGGGATGAAAGTTATGATGATTTTACAGCTAACCTGAAAAAATTGAGTGATTTTACGATCTGTAGATAGGCCAAATTAAAGTTGCAATCTCAAAATTGAACCCTACCAAGATTGTCGAAAAATGCAAAATTTGAATTTTGAAAAAGAGAGGGAAACTGAAATTTTGAATTTTATGATTTTAAAGGGACTACCAAAAGCAATGCAAGTTTTGAAATTTGAAAGTTGACTCAATTTCACGCAAAATTCAATTTTGAAAGCGGAAATCAAAGTTGTTGTAATTAAGCACTTAATTTCAAAAGTCACAAATTGTAAAATTTTTAATAAAACACTGAAATTTCGAATGAATGCCAACACACTTTTCAGATTTAGGACTGTAAGAAACACAATTTTGACACAAATTTCAATTTCAACAATTTTTGAATGATTAGAAGCCTCAATCCAAGCAATCGCTAGACCAACTTTGACTGTAATTTTGAAGGTGTTAAAATTGATAAAATCAGCCAAAATTCTGGATTTTAGCAGAAAAATACAGTAAGATCTAGCTCCCGAAATTTTGGAAAAAATGTCGGGGACGATGGCACTCGGGGTGCACACGGTCCTCGCAACTTTTTTCCAAATTTTTAGGGATGAAAGATATTATGATTTTATTGCGGAATCTAAAGTTACAGCTGATTTGGAAGTGTTTTGATCAGTGAAATTGTCGGACAAAGGTTGAATCAAGAGAGTTTCAAAAATTAGGGTTTTGACACTTAACCACTTAATTTTCAAAATTAAAGCACAAATATGAATTGATAATTTGTAATAGAAGGGTAGATCTGAAACAAGCATTAACAATTAAACATTTCACAAGTTTAATTACTTAAAAAGAAAATTTAGGGTTTTTATGCAATTAACCTCTAAAATTTTGCAAAAGATCAAACATGGAAATGTAATCAAGGAATCCAATTTTCAGATCTAATTATGAATAATCAGAAAGGATGTTCACGTCGGGTTCACCAAAATGTAAAGCGGAAAAATCGAACCCTAGTCGTTCTCCCCTCCCTAACTCCGAGGAGAGAGAAGGGAGAGTCACTAGGGTTGATGGTTTTCACTTAGGAGGGACTTTACATTCAAAAGAGGGGTTGAAACCCACAAGATCCAATCCCACGCAATGCAAGATTGGATTCTATATGAGTTTCAAGGGTTGTGATAGCAAGGATACCCTCTTTTGTAAAGAATGTAGATAGAAAGATTAAGCTAGGAATGCATAGAAAGTGAGAAAGATTCGCTTATAAACTGAGATAGGGATATAGGATGAAGTTGCGGACCTGGAATTAGCTGTAAAATGTCGATACGGCGCTGTCCTGCAAATTTGAGCAAAAGTTGACGGGACGATGGCGCCCGGCGTGCACACGGTCCTCCGAAAAATCCGTGAAACGAAGGGGGATCTGTTCGTCTCTGCACAAGGATTCCAGATCTTCAATTTCAGCCGCGTACCTGCAACCTACACACAGAAAAGCGAAGACGATTGGGGGGTTAGGGATGAGGGGTTTGCCTTTAGGTCAAACCCCGGTTTTGGAATTAACCAAGAAATGAGAAATACTGTAAATGTAATGTAAAACAAGTACTAATACCTTGTTGTAAGGATGTTTGTATCCTTATATGCGAAGGTATAGATGTTGTTGTTTATTGTATGTTGTATGTTGTAGCATGTAATGTGTTGTAAGTGATCTCCTCTTCAATGGTTGAATCCTTGTCTTGAATGCAACACTTAGCCTTGAATGGAGACTTAGAATAATCAATTGCTTGAAGGAATGCTTGAATGCTTGAATGCTTGAATGCTTGAATGTTTGAATATCGTTTCCACCTTTTTCCATCCTCTCCAAAATGAGAGAGGAAAAGTAGTTTATATACTTGCCAATTAGGGTTACAAGACTGATTTTCCCGACCTTAGGCCGACCGGGAAATGTTATTTTCCAATTTGCAAACAAAAAGGCCCGAAGTCCCATAGGAGACCGGGCCCAAAATAGGGCCAGGGACCAGGGCGCTGGGCGCCCTAGTCCTGAAGGACCAGGGCGTTGGGCGCTCTGGTTCCACCTCCCGGGACAGTAGGGTGCAAAGGAGGATCAGGCCAGGGTGCAAGAAAATGCAGTTTTTGGTGTCATGAGCAAGTTTCGGGGTCTCCATTCAGGTTTAGTGTTACGTCGCCATCGTGAAGACCGAAATGCAGTCGAAATAGCAAGTGTCGCAATTTTAGGAAGCTACAATAGAATTACCATTTGAGGAGATTGTACAAGATACTACACCTAACCAACCTGCAGACCCTAAATAGGTACCTCAATCTGAAACTTCGGGAACACCTATTAGAACACCTTCATTTCCTCAAAGATTGCAGGTAGAAGTGACTGGGCAGCAGGATGACATAGCTTTTGATCTTATTGATCAATTAAAACATATATGTGTAAAGATTCCACTGTTCCAAGCTATTAAGGATATTCCCATATATGGAAAAGCTATTAAGGAGGCATGTTTAAAGAAACCTAGACGAAAGAAAAAGGACCCACAAACAATCCATGTAGTAGGACAATTGGTTGATATTATGTTAGGAAAAGTTGTTGTCCCTAAGTATTTTGACCCAAGTAGTCCTGTTGTGAAGGTAGTCATCAATGGAACTCAAATGAAAAATGCCCTGATAGATTTGGGAGCAGCTATAAATGTGATGACCAAGGATGTCATGCAGCAACTCAGTATTACTAGTCTTAGGTCCACCCCAATAGTCATGCAACTTGCATATAGCTCCACTATCCGACCTGATGGGATGGTTGAGGTTATTGTTGTCATACTAGATTCTTGGTAATATCCAGCTGATTTTATGATATTCTCTCCTAAAGCAACATTGGGGGGATATCTAATCATTTTGGGAAGACCTTGGCTTGCTACAGCTGAGGCATACATAGGTTTTAGATCGGGGGACATGACCATTTCAGATGGTACCACCACTAAAACTCTTGCACTTTATTCTCCTGAACAACCACAACTTGATCAAGAGCAAGTAGTATGGCCAGATATAGGAGAAGAAGTAGAGGAATTTAATTATGTTCAACAACTTATGGTGTTGACCAGGGAGCCGTTCATAGAACTTGAGGAAGATTATAAGATACTCGCTAACATCATAGAAAATCATTATGGAGCAACTCAGCAGTTACCTAGTATGCCAACATGTCCTTTGCATACTCTCCTTCCATCTACAAGTTCTTTGGATTCTCCTACAACCATATATATATTTCATACCTTACTGCCGTAGGAAATCCAAACCTCTTGTTTACCTGAAATACCTAATATTGAGTCAATCACTCAAGCATAGGTTGCTTCAGGAAGGTACCTAAATATCAATAATCAGCTTACAACAGACCAAAGATTGTCCTTGACAGAATTACTCAAGACCCATAAACAAGCCTTTGCATGGGATTATCATGATATGAAGGGATTAGATCCTAACTTGTGTACTCATAGGATTTATATCAGAGAAGATTGTAAAGCAGTTAGACAACCTCAACGAAGGATTAATCATGCATTAAGGGAAATAGTCAAGGAAGAATTACAAAATTTACTTAATGCATGGTTCATTTACCCTATTTCATTCAGTCAATGGGTATCTCCTTTGGTTATAGTCCCTAAGAAAGGAGGGAAATGGAGAGTTTGTGTGGACTACAGGGAGCTCAACACTGCTACTAAGAAAGATCATTTCTCACTTCCATTGATTGATCAAGTATTGGATTTTTTAGCAGGAAAACAATAATTTTTCATTTTTGGATGGGTTTAGTGGTTACAATCAAATTATAATATCTCCAGAAGACCAGGAAAAGACAACCTTCACCTGCCCTTGGGGAACATATGCCTATTCAGTTCTTCCATTTGGTTTGCGCAATGCTCCTACAACCTTTCAAAGGGGGTCATCCTCAGTATATTCTCAGATATTTCCCATGATTGTATGGAAATCTACATGGAAGATTTCACTGCTTATGGGGTTACCTTTGAGGAAGCATTGCAAAATCTTGACAAAGTGTTGCAACAATGTGAGGATCATAATTTGTCCCTAAATAGTGAAAAATGCTTCATGATGATGCAAGAAGGGATAGTATTGGGGCATCGTATTTCTCAATCGGGCATTCAAGTTGACCCTGCCGAAATTGAGGTAATACTCAACCTTCCCGCCCCTGCAAAACAAAAGGATGTAAGACATTTTTAAGGCCATGCAGGGTACTATAGAATATTTATAAAGGACTTTAGTAAGATGGTAGGACCTCTATATTCTCTCTTGACACAAAATGTTGAGTTTGAATGGACACCAAAATGTGAAGAGGCATTTTCTTAACTCAAGGGAGCTATAACCCAAGCTCTTGTACTCAAAGGACCTAATTGGTCTCTCCCTTTTCACATTCACACAGATGCATCAGATTTTGCAATTGGAGCAGTCTTGGGGCAAAAACAAGGAGTTTTAGAGAATGCAATTTATTATATTAGCAAAAATTTGCAGGGACCTGAGCTAAATTAAATCGTCACAAAAAAGGAAATATTAGCTGTTATCTATGCCCTCAACAAGTTCAGACACTACATCACTAGCTATCAGATATTTGTGTATACTGATCATGCAGCCATCAGGTACCTTATGAATAAAAGTTCCATTTCAGGTAGGTTGGCATGATGATTATTACTAATGTAGGAAATTGACATCACTATCATAATCAAGCCAGGTAAGGCAAATGTAGTGGCAGACTTTCTGTCTAGACTTCAAACACAAGATGATCCTACAACCATTGATGATTCCTTTCCAGATGAGCATTTGTTTTCAATTAATGTGAACACTTCATGGTATGCTGACATAGATAATTAATTAGTTGCTAACAAAATTCCTCCTTATTTCTCACCCAAAGAAAGAAGGTTACTTGTAGAAAAGAGTTTCAATTTTTCATGGATAGCAGATTGCTTATTCTATACAGAGCCAGATCAAGTTATGAGAGGATGTGTTAGAGAAGATGAAACTTGTGATATCCTTAATGCCAATCATGATGAGCCTTGTGGAGGTCACTTTGCTACCAAGAGAACAACTCTAAAGATACTGAATACGGGATATTATTGGTTGACTTTGCACAAAGATGCAGTCAAGTATACCAGAAAGTGTGATAGATGTTAGAGAATGGGTATACCTAATCGATCTGATGAGATGCCTTTGCATCCATAGGTGGTTGTTACACCATATGACAAATGGGGGTTAGATTCTGTTGGTCCAATTGATCCATCCTCGAATGACAGGTCATACATTCTTGTGTGTACTGACTATGTTGCAAAATGGGTTGAGGTCAAAGCATTCAAGCATGCCAGAATAACAAGGTAGCATAATTTTTGTATGAGGAGATCTTTACAAGATATGGAGTTTCGAGAGTGATTGTGACTAATCAAGGGGTACAATTTACTTCCACTTTTATCACAACCTTGGTCAATGAATATAATATAAGGCATAGAAAATAACCCCCTAACATCCTCAAGCAAATGAGCAAGTTGAAATCACCAATAGGGAGAATGAATCTATACTAACCAAGACAGTAGCCCTTCATCGTAAGGATTGGTCTAGTAGGTTGTTTGAAGCAGTTTGGGCCTATAGAACTACATGGAAAACCACCACAAGTTTTACACCCTTTGAGATGGTGTATGGGACAAAGGCTATGATTCCTGTGGAATTTGAGCATAAGACACTTAGAACAACCATAGCCTTGGATATGAATCTCTCTACAACACAATAGGATAGGCTCCTGCAGCTTAATGCCTTAGACGAAATCAAGAAGTCAACCCTGCAACACACAAAAATAATTCAGAATCAATGCACGAAATGACATGATAGATATATAAAAGGCAAAGCGTTCAAACCATGCGATTGGGCCCTTCTCTATGACTCCAGGTATAAGAAAAATTTGGGAAAACTACAGACGCACTAGTTAGGGCCTTATAAGGTGATTGAAACATTTTCAAATGGTGCAATATGATTGGCCTCTATTGATCTTGTAAAATTCAAATTGTTGGTGAATGGTCATTGCCTGCGCCTCTATCATAAGGCTCTTTCCAAAGAAAAATTCTTGCAGAAGTTCACTACTCTGAAAGATGTTGAGATTCCTACAGCAAAAGGTGGCGGACTTCCCGTCTTGCCTTCTTCCTAAATTTTTGTTGCATGCTCATTATAAATACTTCCATATCCCATGGAAGTACACTTCTTCGCAAATAAATATTCCATTTCTGTATTCACCCATCACTCTTCCATATTCTTCCACTTTCATCATTCATTTCTCCACCTCACTTGTCGTGCATTGCAGATCAACTTCATGCATGATGAATTTATCCAACTGTCATCATTATGGCATGATATCAGGTACGCTTGTGTGTATTTATTTTCTGTTACACACATTTATTAAACCATGTTTTGTATCATAATGATATTTGCATAGTGTACTTTTAAGTCATCCTCTGCATGTGTGGACACCTGTTAAATCTTAGGTTGGGGGAGGAAGTACTATGTGAATTATTCTTATGTCATCTCAAATAAAGTTTAAATTTAAATTATTTCAATTTGATGTGACATTATGTACTCTGTTCCTATTGCTATACCTTCTGTTGCCATCATTTTTTTGCTTGCCTTGAGTTATTTTGAAATTCTAGCTGGGTTATTGGCAAGCAGAGCATATTTTCTTTTGAGAATTTGCAAAGTTTAGACGAAATTGGGCATATTTCTGCAATTGGTGAGTTGTGAGTTCCAGTGTTACAATGGGTGGTCCACCAGTTCACCATGAGCCTACATTGCATGGTGTCCTTCTGCAAGACCAGGTTTGTGAACCTGAATTCCACAATAGTGGCTGGTTAGACTATTTTATGAAGCTAACTGAGTTCAATGAGGATGTTGCAAGAGAATTCACCCGTACATTTTTTGAAGGGGAAGCTCAGGTGAAAGGATTGAGAGTTATAGCGATAGAAGAGTGGATTGCAGAGGTGATGGAGTTGCCAGTAGATGGGGGGAAATACCTTGAATCAAAGGACACACAAAGTGCGAAGGTAGAATTCACGTGATAAGGTGACCCACCTTTGGTAACATATAAGCAGGGGACCAAACGAGAATCCCTTCCTCCTGAATGGAGAGCAGTAGTGTTATATATCATGAAATATTTGACTTGTGAAGGGAGATTCTCATGCTTGCATTCCCACCATTTTAAGCTTTTGAGTCATCTGTGGCATGGGAGAAGAATGAATGTTCTGAATGTGTTGTATAATCTTCTTTCCATCAGTGCAGCAAAGACACAAAAAGGTAGGCCTCACTCTATTACTCATTATTGTTTGATAAATTGTTGGTTGAAAGGTATTTGAGAGATGTTTCCTAGATGACTTAGGATGAATTTATAAAAGGTAGAAGGTTTAGGGTGAATTATGTGGGTCCAGCAGAACAACCCCCATCTCAAGAAGGGGAAAATTTAGAAAGACCTGGTCTTGCCATTGAACCCTCATCCTCTAGGATATCACCAGTTCAAAATGTTCCTGCAGCAAAGGAACCCTCACAGGGAGAAACCTTGTCAGAAGCAGCAAAAGCCTTGGCAGGGGTTCCATCACAAACCCTAATGAGAACTAGGGTTGCTGCACGGAGGGAGAAAGGTAAAGAGAAGCAAATTGACATGGAAAAGAAGAAGGAGAAAGGAAAAAGTGGGGATTCAGCCCCTCTTGTCGCATAGAAAAGAAGAATTGCAAAAGGCCACTGTAGAAGCTGAGGAAGCAACCAAGGAATTAGGTACAGAAAGTCGTCCTGTAGCCACCGAAGAAATGTCTCTGAGAAGAAGTGGCAGGCTTCGAAAAAAACCTAAAAATCAGAAGCAATCAAAGAAGCTGAGTGCTAGCATTCTTATTGATTCCCCAGAGCAAGAACTGCACAATCCTTACTAGGATGTTATTCCTCCATCCTCTCCTAGGGAGCTGCAAGAGGTTCAGGAACTTGAAAAACCTAGTAAAAAAGAAGATAAGGGTGAGAAATTAGAGTTGCAAAACCCTCATGAGCAGCTACAGGAAGGTGTGGGCTTGGATGGGCTTAACAGTTTGGCCTCCACCACAGAGCAGATTGTTGAAACAGAAGGTAGGGTTGGGAAGTCAAATCCTAGAGCACCAATTCACATACCACCCTCTTTTCTTACTAGTCAAGTTTCTACTCTTGCCTTTTATAGAGAATGAGAGTTAGAAAAAGCAGAGATGGAGAGACTTATTGATCAACAGAAGAAGGTTATTGAACAGAAAGATGAGGAAATTGCTCAGCTCAAAAATATGGTGGAAACGGTAGCCACCATGATACCACAGCTAATGCAATGCAGAGCGCCACCTCGAGTCTACTCCTTGTATTTGAAAGAGCACCATATTTGTTTTCAAATGATGAGAATTGTTAGGGACCTAAGCCCTTCTTTAGAAACACCTCAGGAATTCTATCATGTCTACCAAACATCTCCTACAACCATAAAAAAATTGCTTTGTGAGTTCTATTTACATAACTATGTTGTCCCTAATGATGCTGACTGGAATCCTTCACTCTACATTGGAGATATTCAGCTAAGGGCTCTCATGTCATGGATTCAAAACAAAATTACAAGAGGAGAACAATTTAAGATACATAGGAAGGAAGAACTTGATCTCTCACTTCCGTTGAGAGTAGAGTCAAGGAATTCGAGAAGGCTTAATTATGATTGGCAGAAAATTTTGTATCAGCCAGATTTTGGAAATAACATTCTACCCCTGAGAGAAGAGATATACAGAGAATATGAGCAGATGGCTATGGGTGAGGGTCAGGTAGCAATTGGACATTTAGTGCAGCGTTGGAATAGCCTACCAGATGAATGAAACAGTCTGAGTTGCACTCTTTGTTAAATTATTATGCAGCACTAAGACGGGCACCCAGATATATACATTTGGGCAGAACTAAAGGAAGACATTGGTTGCCCCTTAGCTTCCAGCCACCAATTCTCCTCTGGCCACTAATGGGATGCAGGGATAATGACCTGTCGTATGATGAAGCAATAGAATGCTCTAGGTGGACACAGGTGGAAAAGATGAAAGGGTTCTATTGGAACTTGTCTACAGGAGGTTCTGGACAAGTTACCCCCAGGAATTTCAGAATCAATGCTAAAATTAGAAACTTTCCTGTTTTTGGAGGATCAACAAGAAGCTAGGTTGGGGGGCAATGATGAGCCAAAATAATGGCTCTGTTTTGTTAGATTTTGTGATAGAATTCTTGCTTAGGTCATGTGTCTAGGTAATATATGGTCAGAGGAATTTCCTGGTTGATGTCTTTTTAAGTATTTCTGCAACTGATTTATCATATACCTAAGTTTGTTATCTAATGATTTTTATATAGTCCATCTATGAAAATAATCTAAATTAATCTTATAATGTGGTTTAATTTATATTATATTAACATCAATAGATACACATACTTTTGTGTACATTAACGCCATGGTGTAGGGTCAACCAAGATGAAAGAGAGATTAAGCTAGCAGTTAAGAAAAACATCAACGTGCCACTAGGATGCAAACCCAATCAAAGTGGAGTAGCATTGGAGAATATCATAACCAATTGATCGCTTCCTCAACAAAGCGGTGTGTGGAGCATTCATAATTGTTCCTAGTGGAGCTTAAATCTAGGAAGGAGGTTGCACTATATTTTCTCAGTTGTAGGACAGTCGTTGTTATTCTATTTTCCTACGCTGACTTCTTCTTTAATGTAACAAATCCTGTTTGCCTATTCCTTTGGGACGTGGATTGATCAGTTAGGAATCTGTTATAATTTTTCTTATAAATAAAGGTCTCTATCTCCTCATGGGGGGAGAGACAAAATGACCATAGAATTTGTAGTATTTAGCTTTCAAACTTATGTATTTGCAATCAATTTGAAATAAAGAAAATGATGTTATTTTGAGCTTATCAATTTTTATCTCAAGTTCTGGATATACTCAATCAAGGGGGCTTACTTGATGAGTAGTCCCTCTGTGTTTTTCAGTTAATTTCCATTTTGTTATAGTTGTTGTTGTGGTATTCGACTGTTCTTGCAGCCACTGGAAACAGTTCATGTGTTTGTTGATGCAACCAAAGTGGGCAAAGTAGTTCCTATCCGCTGACTAGAATGTTGTCATTCAATAGCAGTTGCTTAAGTTACTTTCAGTTGTGAGTTTTGATAAAGTATTAGTTTATCATGTTTATGCATATTTATTTCAAAGAATTTCCTTTTCTAGCAATAGGATAGAATGGTTGCAATTTGAACTTAGTGCACATACAATGCCGACCCATTTCAAGTTTACGTCGCTGATCGATAAAGTAAATGAGCCTTTGCTACAACAGAGTTAGTTGTTCAGTGAGGATGTCCAATCCCTGAGTTGAGTTTTTACAGCCTAGCTGATATTCCAATTGCGAGGACCAACAACATGTACGCACTATGCCCACCTAGTCTCTTCATCATTTTTCACTATTCTTTTTAATAAAATTTATCGGCAAATTAAAATTAAAAAATAAAAAAAATAAAAAAAATTAAATATCAAAAAATTCAAAAAATTCAAAATTGTCCATAAAAAATTTAAAAAATCGTCGTGCATCGCAACACTGCACCGAAAATCACAATTTTTCTCAATTTATCTCCCGAGGGCGCATATCGACATCAATTCCATATCGACATCATTTCTATCATCGAATCTCATATCAAATCAATTCTTCATATTGACAATTTTGATGACACCATATATCGAGAATTTTGGAGACATATCAAGCGTTTTTCTTTGAATCAACATGTGGTCACACATCACTTCAAAGAGGGGCAAAATGTAGACACCTAAAACTTGCACAACTAATTAAATCATCATTTATTCGCCTATTAATCATACTAAGGTTTAATTAATATCCCCATCCTTCCAATCAACCCATTAATCACATTAAAGATTTGATTAAAATCTTTTTCTTCTAGCCTAAGCTATTAATTAAACTAAGGTTTGATTAAGTGCCCTTTAGCCATTTAATTGAATAAATCTTATTTATTTAATCAAAACCCCTTTTTTTCCTTTTAATTGAATTTACATGTGATTAAAAAAATTCCTTTGTATTTAAATAAATCATTATTTATTTGTGAATGGTCCCCCCCACTTGCAAAATCCTACAAATGCAAGTTGCACCCCTTTTGGCTAAAATAAATCTTTTTTTTAATCTAAAAATGCCTATTTCCCTCCACTTGCATTCTCCTAATCCCTCATTTTCCACTAGCATACTAATATTTTTCTAGAACCCCTCTAATCCCTCATTAATTAGCCTAAATTCATCTAATGATGTCACATCCCTAAAATTGGGGGAGTCACTTCTCCAAATTTGGGGAAAGTCTTCAAAATGTGTTTAAGACTTGACCTTTCTCAACAAGTTAACTTGTTGAGTCTTCCAAAATTGTAAGGCCCTTACAAAATCCTTGAAGTTTATCTACCTTCAAACAAGTTAACCTTCAAAGTCTTCAAAGAGCATTTAATGCCTCTTACAAGACATCATCCTAGCCCATGATGGTTTCCCCTTTGACCATCCTTCAACTTTGCACAAGAGTTTACCTCTTGGACAATAGCATGCTCCCTTGGATAATAGCATTATCCAATAATATCATCACTTAAGGTTATTCCTAATGCTTACTTAGCATCTAATGCTTGCTTAGCATCCTCTTAAGCCATCTCAAGGTGACATTTGTCAACTTGGGATTGGATTGAATTCCCCTCATGGATTGATAACTTTCCATCCTAGCCCTTGTTTAGATTGTCTCAATCATCCATTTCTCTATTTTTCCTATAAATAGAGCCCCTTCCTTGACTCCTTGAGATCCATCATCTGTTGGCAATTGAAAGTCATTAGATTCATTTTGTTTTCATTGATGGCAACAAGATCAGATGGAAGTCATATACCGACACTAGGAGGCATATACCGACAGAAACCGGCTTTGGAGCATTCAGGGCTACACCGACACTCGCACCGACATCAATACTTCATTGGAAGGCAACATTGATGAGGATTTACTTAATAAATCATTTTGTAATTATTGTCAAGGTCGACATTGAATATCTTTTGTAAATGTATTGTAAGCCGACATAAGGCATATCATTTGTAATAGGTATATAGGTCAGTCTGGTAGGTTATTTTTGTAAAATAGGAAATATATGAAGTGTGGATATAAGAGAATATAGCAGAACTGTATGATGCGAAATATATGTATGAAGATAATTTTGTATGCGAATGTTATATCATGCAATGATCTGTAGATAGCTTGGAAATCATTCTTGGAGGAGAAGAGATACCGGTAGTAGTCCAGAGTTTATGAACCAGTATAGGGGTAAGTGCACCAAGATGGTGAACAGAAAAGTGGCCACATGCCAAAAAAAAATAAAAAAATTCATAACCCATGCAGGTTCTAAAATTTCAAAAATGTGCTAGGCTTGGTAACATTAAGCCTAGAGAAAAAACAATAAAAAAAAGTACGGGTTTTGAGGAACATTTTTTTTAAATAAAAAAATTTAAAGTTTCTTAAAACCCATATGGGTTTTGAGAAACATATTTCTTTTGTGTAGGCCACGGGTTTTGGCCATTTTCAATGCCAAAACCCATGCAACAGCAGCAAGGAGAAGCCAAAAAAGCATCGAACCCACACGGGTTTGCAACTATTTTTTATTTCGAAAGCAATTTTCAACAATGGCACCCCATCGAACAGGTAAGATTTGATTTGTTTGATTATTTTCTTTGTATTTTAATTAAATTAGGATTTTTTAATTGATTTTAAGTTTTTTTTTTATTAATTTGATGTCAGATTCTTCAAGCAATCCCCAAAAATGAAATAGACAACAAAGACCTCCTCCTGCACAAGCAACACAAGAAAACCCTGTTAACATTGCACAAGAGCAACATGAAAGCCCTCAAAATCCTAAAAATGCTGCTCCTCAACAACCACCACCACCCCGAAACCCTCCACGTCCTCCATTAGATCATGTAGATGCAACACAAGAGGATCTCATCAATCACCTTACACAAAATAGTGCCCAAATTTCTATATTGGTGAATAGGTTGAGGACCTCTAGGCTTGAGTACCACTCAACCCTTGCCAGAACACTAGAAACAATGGCTAATAGTGCAAATGAGGTATCTAGGGAGGTTACGAAATGGGGTTCATGGAGGGATAGATGTCGAACATTTTATGTGGATGGGTTGTCATATGATCAAGTGAAGAAAAAGGGCATAGTTAAAGCTGACATATGTGCTCTTTTCATCGATCCTGTTACCAGTAACAACCTAGAACTAAATATGACTCAGTTTCCTATACATTGGCGTGTTCATGCTAGGTTGAAAGACGCTTTTTGGGATAGGTGGTATATGGTCTTTGACCAACCACCTTGTAATAATTGGGAGGTGCCTCTATATTTTTTGAGAAAGTGGTATTGTGAGTTTATCCTCGACGAGAAGCCGAATTACTTTGACATCCGACAATTTCAGGGTAGAGGGAGAGGCTCTGTGTAGGATAGAACTAGGGCCCATAGGGTGGTAGATCCACAATATAAGAGGCATACAACTCCTAAACCCATGGTTCATGTCATTGTCCTTATATCCTTGAAGGAGTCTATGGAATTACAGACTCTTCAGGCAGCTGCATCATTGACTGATGTCATTGTTCAGCATGGCACACAGTTGGTCAGAGCAAAGGATGTACCAGCACCTGCAACACCTCCTTCATCAGCAACACCTCCTTCCTCAACAACACCTCCTTCATCAACAACACCTCATGCATCATTTGGCACGAGCCAACCCATTCAGCATATGTGCCCCACCTACCAGGGTGTATGTTCTGGTGTAGACACTAACGTGGACGAGGATGGTGGGACATCTCATTCGTGTACATGTTGTGGGAGTAGATGCCATGCTTCCACTGCAAAGGATGTGGCCCTCACCAACGAACTGTTCAATATGTTGTACCCTTTCTATTAGACACAGGTGCATTTAATTCTGTTTATGACATGTTATCAATTAAGTGAATAAATCTTATAAAAAGAAATGAATTTTTATTTTTGGAACAATTTAAAGTGACATATAAATAAAATGCATTGCAGGGTGCAACAGGTGGTGGGAGTACACCACATATTGTTCAGTCGACTCCACGGTCACGAGTAGTTTCGCCACCAGAGGTAAAGATTTGTAAATTTGTTAAAAATATAATAATACATTGGATTCAAAATATATTTTGTTGATTATATGTATCATTACTTGATATTTTGTAGGGCTTATCAGTGGCTGAGATGTCCCAACTTGATGATATCACTCTTTCAGTCATTGACTTTGGCCAAGATAGCTATGCGGTACCATTTAGATTTATATATTTTTGACTTGAGTGATATATTAAATACATGCTCTTTTCCCTTATGTTAATTTTTTTCCATTAGTTTACCCCACCTGCCTCGAGCACATCTCGTGTGAGAAAGCCATCCTCTAGCACTCTGAGGTAGAAAAAGATATCCTCTCGGACACCCAAACGACAAAAGGTAATTCACTACAATTTAAATTCAATTATTGAAATGTATTATGATTAAACATGTATATGTAGATATTAATAAATGCACTTAATTTATTTGTTCTATATACAGAAACATATGGGGTTTACGGAATTAATGAATGCACCTGATGTCGATGAGGTTCAGCAGAGGGAAGAGGTGATATCTTCATATTCACTTTGGATTGCATTCTTGCTTGTTCGAAATAACTAAATCCTTTTATGTCTATATCATATGTTATCATTTTTCATATAGGAAATGGTAATAGCTGCATCAGATTCGACTAGGCCTCCTAAGGTTACAAGAGAACTATACAAGGCTTCGGTGTGCATTTTTTCTACATATGTTAAAAATATTTGTTTTATCTAGTTTGTCAACAACTTTGGGTTATTAACTTGTATGATTGTCTTTAAAGTATTACAGGCCCCTTCCAAACTTCCTACTGTTATTCTACCATTCCATTTTAGTAGAAGTCCTACATGTATATTATGGGATCCAACACGACCAAGGAAAAAGGTATGTTTGTCTTAGATCAACTCCTTTTCACTAAGTGCACAACGGAGTTGAAACCGTCTAGTTAACTCCTTTTGGATTACTTACCATGGATATAGGAAATGGTCGTAACTGATTCATCTATGACTTTGCCTCCTATGACCACAACACATCCATCTGAGGCTTCAATATGCTTTAGTTTTTTAGTCTATTCATTTTTAGTTGTTATGTGTTATTTGACATATATGTCATTAACATGTATTAATGTTGTTTTACCAGTTCAGGACATCCCACGGATCCTCAGCCTCGTCAAATTGCAAAAGACAAAGATGAGGTAATCAACATTTCAACTTCAAACAATTTAGAGTTCAGTATTTAGTTATTTTGATGTTATATTGAGAAAATATATCTGATTCAACATTTGAATTGTCCTTGTGCAGCCACCTACAGAGCCACATACTGCTTCGAAGAGGATCGATTTTGATGATCTGCCATAGTCATAGATATCGATAGAGACATATAGTTATAGTTGTGGTCATTGAAGGACCGATTTTTTATATATTCGACATTTGTATATGTATATATCGACTTTGACAGACATGGCACATGCCACATTTTTGTAACTATTATTGATTTGGCATCTATGCCATTTTTTGATATATGTACACGATTATTGTTCATTTTGATATATATGAAACTTGATATTTGATCCAATTTGTTCATTGATATATATGAAACATGATATTCCTGAAACTTAGTTATTTGCTATTAAAATGTGATCAAATTTGTTAGTTGTGTATATGTCTTGAAATGTGATCCAATTTGTTCATTACTTGTAACTCATATGGTGTATACTTTTAAACTATCTATTGCTCATATTGTGTATACCCAAGTACTGATACCGGTAATGTTGATATTTTGTATTTTGATTGAATGAATTTGCTTTGAGTCCTTCGTGCATGAAGAGATTGGAGTGAACTTATTATTTCATAAACTCATGCTTATGGAGTGAAGTTCATCATTTCAAGAACCAATTAAGACATTTCATGCTTATGGAGTGAAGTTCACCATTTCATCGCCTATAAAAGAAGAGTTGAAACACTTATGGACAATCTGTGTGAACCAATGGGGTCATGTTGTCGCTGCCTAAAAAATCCTCTCTCAGTTTCGGGCAACTTCATTCTATTTTCTTGTGGTTAGATTTTTTTTGTCGCATCAAAAATTGTTAGTGAGAGGTGGCAAAATAGTGCATCTTTCGTTCTGCTTGTCGTGGGAATGAACTATCAGCGTGAGTGCATTCAGGTGGTTGGTTTTATGCTAGGTGTGCCCTTGTCTTGCTCCCCAAGACGTCTGATCGTTACGAGCCACCTCGTAGCGACGTTTTCCCTTGAGCGCTCAAAGTGGAAAAAAGGGTCAAACTTTGACGTCTCGTAACTTGGAGACCGTGGCACTTATGGACAATCCGTTTGAACCTATGGGGTCATGTTGTTGCTTCCTACAAAATCCTATCTTGGTTTTGGGCAACTCGATTCCATTTTCTTGTGGTGAGAATTTTTCTATCACATCAAAAACCGTTAAAAACTGTCAATGAGAGGTGGCAAAATAGTGCATCTTTCATTCTTCTTGTCGTGGGAATGAACCGTTAGTGCAAGTGCATCTGGGTGGCTAGGTTTATTCTAGGTGTTCCCTTTTCTTTCTCCCCAAGACGTCCGATCGTTACGAGCCACCTCATAGCGACGTTTTCCCTTGAGTGCTCAAAGTGGAAAAAACAGTCAAACTTTGACATCCCGTAACTTGGAGACCATGGTACTTATGGATGATCCATTTGAACCTATGGGGTTGTGTTGTCTCTTCCTACAAAATCCTATCTTGGTTTCGGGCAACTCGATTCCATTTTCTTGTGGTGAGATTTTTTCTGTCGCATCAAAAACAGTCAAAAACTGTCAGTGAGAGGTGGCAAAATAGTGCATCTTTCGTTCTGCTTGTCGTGGGAATGAACCATTAGCATGAGCGCATCTAGGTGGTTAGGTTTATGCTAAGTGTTTCCTTGCCTCACTCCCCAAGACGTCTGATCGTTACGAGCCACCTCGTAGCGATGTTTTCCCTTGAGCGTTCAAAGTGGAAAAAACAATCAAAATTTGACATCTCGTAACTCAGAGACCGTGGCACTTATGGATGATCCGTTTGAACCTATGGGGTCATGTTTTCACTTCCTACAAAATCCTATCTCAGTTTTGGGCAACTCGATTCCGTTTTCTTGTGGTGATATTTTTTCTGTCGCATCAAAAACCGTCAAAAACTGTCAGTGAGAGGTGGCAAAATAGTGCATCTTTCGTTCTTCTTGTCGTGGGAACAAACCGTCAACGCGAGTGCATCCAGGTGGCTGATTTTATGCTAGGTGTGCCCTTGTCTCGCTCCCCAAGACATCCGATCATTATGAACCACCTCGTAGCGACGTTTTCCCTTGAGCGCTCAAAGTGGAAAAAACGGTCAAACTTTGACGTAGCGTAACTCAAATACCATGGCACTTATGGACAATTTGTTTGAACCTATGGGGTCATCTTGTCACTGCCTACAAAATCCTATCTCATTTTCGAGCAACTCGATTCTGTTTTCTTGTGGTGAGATTTTTTTTGTCACATCAAAAATCGTCAACGAGAGGTGGCAAAATAGTGCATCTTTCATTCTACTAATCGTGGGAATGAACCGTCAGCGCGAGCGCATTTGGGTGGTTGGGTTTATGCTAGGTGTGCCCTTGTCTTTCTTCCCAAGGCATCTGATCGTTATGAGCCACCTCGTAGCGACGTTTTCCCTTGAGCGCTCAAAGTGGAAAAAAGGGTCAAACTTTGACGTAGCGTAACTCGGAGACTGCGAAACTTATAGATGATCCATTTGAACCTATGGGATCATGTTGTCTCTACCTACAAAATCCTATCTCGGTTTCGGGCAACTCAATTTCATTTTCTTGTGGTGAGATTTTTTCGGTCGCATCAAAAACCGTCAATGAGAGGTGGCAAAATAGTGCATCTTTTGTTCTGCTTGTCGTGGGAACGAACCGTCAACGCGAGCGCGTCCGGGTGACCGGGTTTACGCTAGGTGTGCCCTTATCTCTCTCCCCAAGGTGTCCGATCGTTATGAGCCACCTCGTAGCGACGTTTTCCCTTGAGCCCTCAAAGCGAAAAAAATAGTCAAACTTTGACGTAGCGTAACTTGGAGACCGTGGCACTTATGGATGATCTGTTTGAACCTATGGGTTCATGTTGTTGTTGCCTACAAAATCCTATCTCGGTTTCAGGCAACTCGATTCCATTTTCTTGTGGTGATATTTTTTCTGCCGCATCAAAAACCGTCAGTGAGAGGTGGTAAAATAGTGCATCTTTCGTTCTGCTTGTCGTGGGAATGAACCATCAGTGCGAGCTTGTCTGAGTGGCTGGGTTTACACTAGGTGTGCCCTTTTCTTTCTCCCCAAGGTGTCCGATCGTTATGAGCCACCTCGTAGTGACGTTTTCCCTTGAGCGCTCAAAGTGGAAAAAATGGTCAAACTTTGACGTAGCATAACTCGGAGACCATGGCACTTATGGATGATCCATTTGAACCTATGGGGTTGTGTTGTCACTGCCTACAAAATCCTATCTCGGTTTTGGGCAACTCAATTCCATTTTCTTGTGCTGAGATTTTTTTTGTCGCATCAAAAATAGTCAGTGAGAGGTGGCAAAATAGTGCATCTTTCGTTCTGCTTGTCGTGGGAACAAACCGTCAGCACGAGTGCATCCGGGTGGTCAGTTTTATGCTAGGTGTGCCCTTGTCTCTCTCCCCAAGACGTCTGATCATTACGAGCCACCTTGTAGTGACATTTTCCCTTGAGCGCTCAAAGTGGAAAAAATGGTCAAACTTTGACGTAGCGTAACTTGGAGACCATGGCACTTATGGACGATCCATTTGAACCTATGGGGTCATGTTGTCACTTCCTACCAAAATCCTATCTTGGATTCAGACTATTCCTACTAGCCCTTCAAATCGGGTAATTCAATAATAACTCAAAACTTTCCCAAAACACTTGGAAAAAAATTTGCATATTCAGATACCCATTTGCAAGTTATTTAACATATGTCAGAATCAGACTCAGTTATTTATAATCAAATGGTACAAGTTTATTACAAATGTATTTATAATCAAATGGTACAAATTTAGGCTCTCAAAATTTGCAAATCAGCCCCATGGACACTTTCATATATAAAATTTGGCATCTTATATAAACGATCAAGCTCATTACTATCTATTTACAAAAAATTTCATCTAAATATGCAAATTACAACTCGTTGTTGTTTTTTTATACAAAACTTAGCATCTAGATATGCACATTACAATTCATTGTTATTTTTTTATACAAAATTTAGCATCTAGATATGCACATTACAACTCATTGATGTTTTTATATACAAAGTTTGGCATCTACATATGCACATTATAGCTCATATGCATATTACAGCTCATATGCATGTAGAGCACATCCAAAAAAGCGAAGTTACAACGTTTCACAAAAGATATATACAAAATTGTCAAAATTATTCTACCATATTGTAAAATTATTCTTCTAGATGACCCAAAATCAATCAAGTGAACCTTCTGGATCAGCTCTAACCCTTAGTGTCTCAAGTATTGCCTCGTGGTCTAATTCATGAACTTTCCACAAATCCTTGTTAAGAGGTCTACCACGATATTTAATCAAATGAATATTTGTTGCAACAAGAAGGTTTGAGTAATGAAGAATATGTCTATGTGTCTCAAAGTCCTCAAACAACCAAGCATTAGAATTTTTGATAGGGTACCTGCATTTTATAGATGGATAATTCCAAAATCAATACAACGACTACTAAATAAATGAGTTTAAGAGGTCTCAATACAACTCGACACAACAACGGTACCTTCTAAGCCACGTCCCTATCACAACAACGGATCCTATTGGGTACTCAATACCCTCTCCATCAACCACTGTAGAAGTCAATTTCTTTTTGGCCTCAATACAATGACACAAAAATTAATCTGTTCCTTCTTCGTTGTTCTCATCCGCAATAACTGCATATACATGAGCTGCATTTAATAGAAGGATACAAGTTAATACCAAAATCAACATAAGTTAATACTAATAAATTAAGCTGAAAATTGTACCAAATTGCAACCCTTTACCTGGTTCAACTATGTCTGATACATGGTCAAAATCCACTGATGCTTGAATCCGGTTCATTTGTAGTGCTCTAGGAAGTTGATATGTATCTAGGGTTTGCAAAGGTCTACAAGACCATTGGTCAACCCACTCTTTTGATTCACATTCATCCCACAAAAAATGCATACGCGAAGAGCAAAAGCATGCAATATGTCTAGTATAAATAACTAGTGATGTTGCACTTGAACTTCTAAATGAATGCATGTCACTTGATCCAGTAAGTGTACAACAATCTAGATAGTTTTCAATGTTAGATTCACTTATTAACCAAAAATATCTAGAAACCATAGACTTATCTACATTACTTGGTCCCATCGTAGAGCTACACCATTGCACAATTATTTTTGCATCTATTAACATTGCACCACCTTCGTACTTCAATTCCTCTCTGGTAAGAGCTCTTTTCACACATGCTCCCGCACCATCATGCTTTCCCTTTCCATGCCCTACCTTAATGAAATTCCAAAAATGTTGCACACCACTTGTCACATGTATCCTAGTCAACTAGTAGAACATCCTTGCATTCTTGAATTGTGTGGTGCAATTGTCCGACCATATTAAGAGTTGGTTGTATCTTATATCTCTTTCCCTTAAACTATCATAGAATACTGTAAAGCATCCTTGCACAAACTCTAAGGAATGAGTACGATCATCGCTGATATAGAAGTGATATTCTCTTATAACCTTTTTGTCCTCCTTGGTGCTATCATGTGCATGCATGAATGCTATGTGTACAAAAATTGTAACTTGTGTAGAGTGGTAATACATAGATTGTACTTAATTTTGCGGCTTTAGTGTATAATTCTCAGCAAAATCAACGACAGAGACAATAGTGCCAAGGGGGAAAGTATCCTTACACAACTTGAATTGCTCATCTAACCACCTAGCTCTATGTGTGTGACCTATGTACTCATATACTAGTTTCTCTTGAAACATCTTCATAAAATCAGCTATGCATATATCCCTTTTCACTAACTCACACCTCTTTAATTCTTTTCCATCTTTAACACCATATGTGACTGACTTATATTTTCCAATAGAAACTAGTTCCTTACCAATTTCATGTGTGCTATCCAGATGTAGGCATCTATGCAACTGTTGCAAACTGCCACATGTAGGACAAAAACCTCTCAAACACATCATCTTATAATAAATGTACCTGTCATCTCGTCTACATAGTACACTTGAAATAAATTCTCTTGGTGACTTAGGAGGTGCTTGTAGACCACATTCCTGCAAAACATCGTTAGTGTGCAAAGTACAACATATATAGCGATAAATATCATAATGCATGGAAAATTCAACATGGACCCTACAACAACATGTAGTACGTGCATGATTAATCTTAACATAAAATGGTTTTGTCATCTCAAAAAATCTTTGACTAATTTTTATCTGAGGAAAGCTTTGAAGAAACCTTTCATAAAATTGTGTTTGAGTTGTATCTAAATAGTGTTTTGGATGTGACTCACAATTACTAATTCCAATTTGCCTTCTAACAACATCTGTTTGGTTGGGTGAAACCCTTGTGTTGTCATGCCAATGTCTCTCAATTAACGTTCTTAGTGCATCAACAACAACCCTGTCCTTGTGTGGGAGTCTACCCGAGAATTCCCAAAGAGAATTATTGTTAGGATCCTCGATTTTCTCTCGCCTCTCTAAGGCATAGTGTAATGTGGTTCTACTTATCCTTAATGACTTGCTTGTTTTGCTTATTAAATGAGATTTTTTCATTTCCTTTCCCATTATGGTTGATGTGAGGACACGACGAGTAACATTAGCATCTTTAGTGCATGATTTCGAACCAATGGCTTGGTATGCATCAAAAAGATTTCTCACAATGGTTCTTTCACTATTATTTTCGGATGTTCTTAACCCCAAAATTTTCATTGTCTCTCTAAATTTCAGATTTTTAATCATTTCAACAACTAATTGGCATCTTCCACTTTGATTTAAGTTTTCAAAATAGTTATTCCAAATTCTTTCGAAAATTTTATCATGCATTGGCTTCACAATATTTTCATCAATATCTATTAGGAACTTTGGTTTTCTACGAATTATTCTAAGAGGTGTTAAGATTGGTGCATGCTCTTCATTTTCATTAGGTGCATTATGTGCATTGATCACATCAAATTCAAATGGTATATCTTCTTCAATTTTATTAACATGTGCATTCATCGAATCATTTTCAAATGGTGTATGCTCAATGCATTCATTAGGTGCATTCATCATATGTATTTGAATTGGTGTATATTGATCATTTTGATTTGGTGCATTAATCATATCAATTTCAATTGTTGAATGTTCATCACTTTGATTAGGTGCATTAGATGATGTACCTTCACGTAATCTCTTCATACGCTCCCTTTGTCTTTCCTTTGCTGCCTCTCTTTGTTCATTTGTTCCTCTCTTATTCTTTCCCATTGTCCTACACATAACATCATGATGACAATCCACAATCAAATAGCAAAAAAACAACAAATGATCATCATTTTGTTATAATCTAAAGTAACAATAATAAAATAACTTAAAAAAAACTAAAACATAAGACAAATAAATCATAATCAAAGCAAAAAAACAACAAATGATCATGATTTGTTATTATCTAAAGTAACAATTATAAAATAACTTAAAAATCAATCATTCCAAAGCAAAAGTGACAAAAGAATATGAAAACCTGACTGTTACTGTCCCAAAAAATTATGTGCAAAAGCAGTGG